>NC_134831.1:38730408-39030408 GCF_004210375.1 Tachypleus tridentatus | reverse complement strand
GATGGTTAATGCTCGTCTTGTTTGGTTTCTCGAATCAAACAACCTCCTCCTGCCCACCCAGTGTGGGTTCCGACAACAGCACTCCACCATGAACCACCTGATTCGACTTGAAACGTCAATCAGAGAAGACTTTCTCAAACGACAACATCTTGTATCAATATTCTTTGACATTGAAAATGCTTATGATACAACATGAAGGTTTGGCATTTTGCGATACCTCAACATATACGGGTTACGTGGCCAGTTGCCCATTTTTATTAAAAAAATTTTAATGGACAGGAGATGCCGAGTTCGTGTGGGTTCGACACTTTACCATTCTTTTCTACAGAAACTTGGAGTCCCTCAGGGCTGTGTTTTGAGTGTCGCACTCTCCAGTATAAAATTAATGCCATCACTGAACAACTCCCTATTACTGTTGCAAACGGGCTCTATGTCGATGACTTTCCCATCTCATCAGTCATCGAACATAAGGTATATTGAGCGGTAGCTACAGACTGCCCTCAATTGTTTACTGAAGAGGACCACAGCAAAAGGCTTTACCTTCTCTCTCTCTAAAACTGTTTGCATGCACTTTTGCCGCCAACGGGGTATTCACCCTGATCCTGAACTCCGTATCGGTGAAGTTGTGCTGCCTGTGGTTTCTAAGAGTAAGTTCTTGGGGCTTATCTTTGACCGTAAACTGACCTTTATACCACACATCAAGCAGCTACGGGTCAAATGTACAAAAGCACTGTAATCCTCCGTGTCCTCTCTTCCACCACTTGGGGAGCAGATCGACGTTCTATACTAAAGACATATAGTGCTCTTATTCGATCGAAACTCGACTATAGATCACTGGTCTATGGCTCTGCCAGACCATCTGCCTTAAAGATGCTAGACCTTGTTCATCATCAAAGACTTCGGCTTTGCACTGGGGCTTTCCGCACTTCCCCAGTTCAGAGCTTGTACATAGAGTCTCATGAACCTTCTTTGCACCTCCGCCGTTTGCAACTGTCTTTACTATATGCTTCGAAACTTCGTTCCTTACCAAAGCATCCCACCTGGGGTTGTGTTTTCCTTCCTCGATGGGCCATTGCTCCTTTTGGCCTTCGTATCCAGGCGCAGTTGGATGAATTGGATCTGTCCTTGGATAACATTGTTGTATCTACTGGTCAGCTCATCCCACCATGGCTTATTACAGTCCCCAATTGTGATCTATTTTTACGTCATCTGAGAAAAGTAGACACTCCTGATTGGAAATACTGTCTGTTATTTGCTGAATATCTTTCGAACCATCCTTCCATTCCTATTTATACAAGTGGTTCGAAATCAGGTGACTGTGTGGGCTCTGCCATGGTTTGTTGTGTTTGGTGGTTGTGCACAGAATCCCCTCTAAAGATTCTGTGTTCACTGCTGAACTGTATGTCATTTCTATTGCCCTGAATCACATAGAAGCTAAGCAGTACTCGAACTGCACGATTTATACTAACTCGCTTAGTTCTCTTCTGGCTGTGGAATCGCTTCACGTTGGTTCACACCCGGTTCTCGCTTATATTCAAAACTGATTTGGCCATTTCTCTTTAACATCTACTTCTATCCTGTTTTTCTGGATACTGGGCCACATTGGTATTCGCGGGAACGAACTTGCTGACACTACAGTTAAATATATCTGCTCTGGCACTATCACTACTGTACCTCTTCCATACATGGACTATGGTCCTGTATTCAAGGCTCAGCTCCGTGCCAGCTGGCAGTCGACTTAGAGTGAGAAACGTGAAAACTAGCTTTCCAAAATAAAACCCTTTATTGGACTTTGGCCGTTTTGCTTCTGTAAGGATCGGAAAGAGGAAGTTGTTCTAACTAGACTATGCATTGGTCACAGTTTTTCAACTCATTGTTTTCTTTCATCTGGAACTGATGCACCAGTATGTAGTTTGTGTAACACTCAGATCACAATGAGCCACATTTTACTTTCTTCTCATCGTTATGATTCACAACAACGGCACCATTTTAAACATGTTCTGTCCCAAGGTTTGTCCATAACGTTAGACAGTGTTATTGGTGATGGTGTCACTGTCCACCTTGGCAATGGTTTTAGTTTTTTAAGGGCCATTAATCTTTTTAAAGCCATTTAAGATTTTTTAAATTTATACATTAGACCTTTTTGATGTTGCTCCCCTTTAAAAATCACAGCTCATTTAGTTCGATTTGAAATTTGAAACTGGCCATAACATTAAATAACTCAGAACCAAGACTAGAAAGTCCAACTTCAGGTGACTAACGGTGGTTTTGGTACTTACTTGTTAGTCTTCCTGGTGAGTTATGATTATTACAGTTACGCTACAGAAAGTCCTTTACAACTTGAATTACTGTAGTTTTTCTCTTGACATTGTAAACTTGATGTAAACATTGGTTTTATGCTCTTTGTGTTTTTTTAAACATTATTTTGTTTTACCTTAATTCCCTTTTATGAATTTTACTAGCATACTTTTAACTTTTTACTGGTAGGCCCGGCATGGCCAAGCGTGTTAAGGCGTGCGACTCGTAATCTGAGGGTCGCGGGTTCGCATCCCCGTCGCGTTAAACATGCTCGCCGTTTCAGCCGTGGGGGCGTTATAATGTGACGGTCAATCCCACTATTTGTTGGTAAAAGAGTAGCCCAAGAGTTGGCGGTGGGCGGTGATGACTAGCTGCCGTCCATAATTTAGCAGTGTAAGACTAGAGGGAAGCCAAACATCCAGTAAAAAGTTGTTGTTGTTTTGAATTTCGCACAGATAGCTTAGCTGCTTTGTGCCATGAAACACTAAATCAACCAATCCGACCTTGTTTCCTTTATTATTCACATAAGGAGGTGTTATCTTATGCATCATTCATTCATTTGTGTTGATATCCTGTATGTGTGTATCATTAGTGTGAGTGTGCGTCATTATACTAAGGTATGAGCAAATAATGGTGTATGTATGTGGTGTGCATTGCATATTGTGAGTGTGCTTATGTGTTGCACATGTGATGGTACACATTATAGTGTGCAGTGTATTTTAGTGATGTAGAATGTGTTGTGGTTGTGTGCATGTATGCACTATGGGTTGATAAATTAGTTACTTAATTTAATTAACTACGTCACGCTAGCACTAGCACGTGATCTATATGCTATTGGTCTAGTGATACACTCATAACTTTCATAAGTCTGTTCCTTACACAATTAGAAGTGTTCAATAATAGTAGTTAGTCAGTGAGATTGAGAAATGTTTTGCGTGAGCTCTGCTGGCTTTCTCAAATGGTTCTATGACTAACAATTTTAACGTGGTTTCTTTATCACCTAGAGTTGTCTCTCAAGTACGTTTGAATATTTTGGTTGTCAGAGGTATCTATGTAAGTAAATATTTCATATTGCATGTAACTGGTATCTGTCCCATTTCTACTGTAAGTATTACTCTACTTATGATACCTGGAACCTACGTAAACATATATTAATTCATACACTAAATAATTAACAACTTTTAGACTCATATTCTTTGTTTCAGGTAATTTAAAGTGTTTACTGATCCATATATTTCAAAGGCATGTTTATAAGGAAATTTATTTCTGGAAAAGTTTCACCAAATAATAAAAGAATTATTATTTGAAGAGTTTTAGTGGACTAAACTATGAAGGAAATTAATCGACATTAAAAAAGTAAAAACCGCGTAAATTTTACAGGATTCTTTCTATTTGTTCATTTATGACTCAATAAAATGTTTTTCTTATCAGCAAGTTTTGAGCTTGGACTAACTTTAATAAATAGCCGTTGTAGATCTGACTGAAAGTTTAAGCCTAAAAAATATTGTACCAGATCCCGTCCATCCTTATGTTTTATCGTCAAAATTACTTACGTATAGAATTTATTTTCTTACATCTTGAAACAGATATCACATACTTTTATACGAACAAAACTTTACGTGCCTTTTATTTTTCCCCGTTACACCAAACATGCTCGTCCTTTTAGCAGTGGGGACGTTATAATGTGACGGTCATTCCCACTATTCGTTGGTAAAAGAGTAGCCCAAGAGTTGGCGGTGGGTGGTGATGACTAGCTGCCTTTTCTCTATCCCTATAGTCTTACACTGGTAAATTAGGGACAGATAGCGCAGATGGATCTTTTGTAGCTTTGCTCGAAATTCAAAAACAAACAAACAAAACCTCTTCTCTATTCTTACATGTTTCATATTAATCACTCTGTCACGTGGTGCGCAAGTAATCAGTTCATGGTGCATGTACACCTATAATATGTATTTCTACTGTAAATATCATTGTTCGGCCATATTAAATCAGCTATAAAGAAATGCCATGATTTTATATAATTAAAGATGAACCGGTTACTCTTCAGAACAAACAACTTATGTTGAACAATCACGCGACCGCTGGCAACTCCTAGATTAACATATCTAAGTGTATTTACAACATATGTTCATTTTAATACAACATAAAGTTTTGAGACAGCACGGAACCTGGAGGTATATCTCGTCTGTTCCACTCTATAAACTAAATTGATATGAAAACACAAAATACTAACATTCATGTACTTATCAAGCTTTATCTCAGTTTCTTTTAAATTTACTGCCTCGATAACATCTGAAGACAACTCATTCCAAAGGCAAACCACCCTGTTACAAAAATGAAACTGTCTTACTGAAAATGACTCATTCTCTGCCAAAATTTATACTTTTGTCTTCTAGTTCTGCTATTTTCACCGTTAAATACTCAAAACGACGATACATCAATAATATCAATTACCTTTACAATCTTAAATATCTCAATCAAATTCCCATTAACTTTATATTTTCTACAGAAAACAATTTGAGATATTTCATACTCTCCTCATATGACAACCCCTGCATCCCAGGCACCATTATAGTAATTCTTCTCTGAACCCTTTCCAACCATTCAATGTCTTTCCTACGGTAGGATTTCTAGACTGAACATAATACTCTAAATGTGGCCCAACCAGTGACATGTACAACGAAATTATAATTTTCTTAGACTTGTATTAAGTATTTCTCTAAATACAACCCCAATTAATAACAGCTTGTATGTCTTAAGAGACTAATCAACTATTACACCAAGATTTTTATGACACTGTTAAAGCTATTCCCATTCAAATTATGATAACCAACATTTAATATCTTACATTTATTGTATATTTCATATTTATTTGTCCAACTCATTAAATGATGTAAATACTTTTGTAAATCAACAGCATCCTCTTCACAACCACCGATACCCAAGACCTTAATATCATCTATAAATTTAAGTAGTTTATTAACTCTTTCTTCATCTATGTCAGTGACGTTAATAAAAAAGAGTAAAGGTTCTAAGACTGAGCCATGACATTGATCTGGTTTGATTGAACTCCATTTATAACAACCCATCCAGCCACTTTCGTATCCAATTTATTAACTTATCCCCTAGAAACCATCACTCTATAGAGAAAAGTTTATATGGGTCTTTTGTGTGGCACTTGGTCAAATGCTTTCTGAAAATCCAGATACACCAAATATACACCATTATCCTAATCTAGATAATTAATCACCTTTTAAATGAATATGTCAAATCATTTTTAAGGCAAGATTTCCCTTTAGTGAAACCATATTAATTATCCAATAAACTTCTAATCTTTGTCAAATGACATTGCAAAGTATTTTTTATCAGACTTTCCAAAACCTTTTCAATAACCAATGTAAGAGTAATGGTCCTATAATTGCCGGGAAAATTTTTATCACCTCCTTTGAAAATAGAAGTTACATTAGCTAACCTCCAATCATCTGGTACCTGCCCATTATTCAAGTACTGAGAAAAATAGTAGCAAGTGGCTTACATAACCAATCTTTAACCTCCTTCAAAACCGTTGGGAAAATATTGTTTGGCCCAGAAGTCTTATCGTTTTGTTAAATTTGTCTTAACCAGCTCAAAACGAATGCAATCACTTTGTTTTATCTTGTTTCCATTTATCAACTGTACAAAGTGTGAACAGTTATCAGAACTGAGTACTCACAAATGTATATCTTGTCGTGAACAGTCACGTGACTGTTAGTAACCTTTATGTTATGTGAAGTAATTTTAACGAAAGTACTCGAGATTTTGTTAAAAATTCGAGAGTTTTGAAAACTTATAAAAAGGAGAGATTTATCAAGACCGGAAATTCGTCTCCCATTGAAATGTGTTATGAGATCAAGATTTGGTGTGTTAAATATCTTCTAAAATGTACATTTATAATAAACCTGGTACGACTAAAGGTCAAAGGTAATATATTTCAGGTATTTTAAACATTATCTGAATGTAAAATCTTAAGAGCTTCGAAAATATTTATTTTTCAGTGGTGTACAGATGGAAATGAATTTCAACTAGCCGGATTAACGTGTTATTAGAACTGCGAGTTTACTTGGTCTCCGCGTCCCTAGCTTAAGAGACGTTTGAATCATTAATTTTTATTATTATTATTTTTGCACTGAAATCTTTATTTAAAGATTCTCATTAGATTGAAAACGTGCATTTGAACTGGCAGTATTTCTCTACGGACAAGAGACGCGAAGACTATCAGACGAGATGACTGTATGAATAGATCCGTGCTTCTATTCATGGAATATTTTTCTCTTCGCATACTGTGTAGCAGTTGCGCAAATAAAAGCTGTATCGATATGACGATATACAGAGGAAGAATAACTGAAAATACAGTTAACTGTAGTTACTAGTTTCAATTACATTAAGCTATTGTTTGTCACAATGGGTGAAATATCACATACAAAACTCATACACGGAAACAAGTTCGATATGGTAAAGTCCTATGCATTTCTCACTTCACATGTCAATATTACCACTGTAAACTTTACTACACCCCAACGTTACCAGGGTAAACCTCATTACAACCTAATGTTACCAGTGTAAACCTCATTACAACCTAATGTTACTGGTGTAAACCTCATTACAACCTAATGTTGCCAGTGTAAACCTGAATACAACCCAATGTTACCAGTGTAAACCTCACTACAACCCAATGTTACCATTCTAAACTGCATTGGAACCCAGTGTTACCTTAGTAAGCTTCACTACAGCCCAATGTTACTTCTGTAAGCTTCTTTACGATCAAATATTTCCTCTGTAAACTTCACTACAGTCCAACCTTACTTCTGTCAAGTGGTAAACTATAGCTCTCACTTCACTCCTGTGGTTCAGGAGTAAACTGTAGTTTTCACTCCACTCCAGTGCTCTTGTAGTAAAATATAGTTGTCACATCAGTTTAGTAGTTTTTGTGGTAAGCTAAAGTTGTCGTTTCAGACAAGTGGTTTAGGAGCAAGTTATAGTTCTTAGCTCACTCCTGTAGTTTTTATAGTAAGCTATAGTGGCCACTTCATTCCTGTGGTCCTTATTATAAGTTATAGTTGTCACTTTAGTCCTGTGGTCCTTATGGTATAGTAATCATATTGTTGTGAAAACTCTAGTCGATATAATACTACAATTTTTTTACGATATATACTGAAAGAAAAGAAATTAGAAAAACCAAGTATATAAAATGACTTAGCAAAGAAACTATCCCCAGTTTTTATTTTCTTAAAATTCCTGTTTTGCGAGTTGTTGTTTTTATCAGCTTACACTTACGAAAATTTATTAGTTAAACGTAGAGGATATTAAACTTGTCTTCTCTCAAATAAAAATATTTTTTATGTCAAAAGAGAAATAATTTATTATACAATAGAATAAAATACGTCTTAGATAGAGAATTCAAATCCCTGTTTTGGTTTTTTTTTTGTCCAATGAGATTGACTTAACAATAGCTTAGGCTTAAGGATTTAATTTGTATAACTACTTACACTGAATAAAACAAACATCTTTAACTTGAAACACAAGAAGACCTTATAATCAACTGTTAGGTTTCTTCCTTTAAAAAAAACGAGATTTAAACACTCTAATGCAGATCTAACATTAAAAAAGTTTTTTTGTTGAACTAGCTTATCATGGTTCTATTTAAACACAAAAAGTCGATACCGGAGTTCATACGTTCATGAAATCGAAGCAATAAGTCAACTAATTAACTTGAAACTTTGCTAATACTTAAAGTGCAAAAATAGTAACTAATACTGTTTGAACTATAGTTCTCTTTTTATATCAAAGATAAATATGTTGTTTTTTTAAATATAAAACAATTTATACACTAAGCCTAAAAAGTATGTATTGTAAGAAATAATGATATTGTTTTTTTTGTTGATGAACAAGTTCTCTGGGATTATTCAGTAAAAAGAAGAAAAGTTTCCAGTTTTACGTAATTAACGATAGATCCGTCTTAACAAATAAAACAAATGTCTAAAAAAAACCACTTACTTTGAGATAAGCACAAATAGGGAACTTAACATCAACGAAACAAGTGGATGGAAAAAATAGAAAACTAAATTATGGACGATTATTTATTAATTTACATATTCTTTGAATGAATAATAAAGCTATTAGTAATATACTGTAACTAACTACCGAAAACTTTCTCTATATTTGGCTCAATCTATTATAAAATTTCGGGTGTTTAACCACTTATGATATGTTGTGCCCCTCATGTCAAACGTCAATGCCCCCGCTAGTACAGTGGTAAATCTACGGATTTACAACGCTAAAATCAGGGGCTTGATTCCCCTCGGTGGACCCAGCTGTTAGCCCGATCACTATAAATATTTAATTTAAGACATATAACAGAACGTTATTCCCTTTGTCCTGTTCTCAATTGTTGGCAGTAGTCAATATTTTCCTGCCCATACAATTTTCCTTTTAGCCCTTATACTTGTGAACACCGCTCATATTTATAACATAAAGTCGAACAGAACTGGGTGAGGTGTGGGTAAGGTTCGAAAAATAATATTGGATGAAACAAATAATTTAAATAATACAACATTATAAACTTCAAAAAAACAACAACAAGCAAACAAAAATACAAGATAATAACGAGTTTGAGCTAAATATTATTCTATTAATACTCTCGAACCGATGAAATTTAAAAATTAAACTCTTGCATTCTCTCTGCTGCATAATTTATGAAACAGCTACTTTAATACTGCTAAAACCACGAGATTTCACAGCGCGACTCCTTTCATTAAACCAAAACGGTAAAACTCCTCAAATTAATTCATTTTATGCCATTAAAACAACGAGATATAAAAAAATTATCCTTTCATATAACTCTTTACATGCTTCTAACGTAATTAGAACTAAACATATTGCGTGACATTTTAAAACATTCTCCTGGGGTTAACGGAGAACACCAGCTACAGTTTTACTCGAAAAACAAAAGCACATAAAATCAGCGTGCTAATAGTTTATAAGAAGTTATAGACACTTGGGAAACTGCATCATGGTTCAACATGCTTTATTTCTTCATCCATTTGTTATCAACTTTGTTACAGAAGTCTGACTGACAGATAGGCCTTGATAAAAACCACACGGCAAAAGAATAACCAAACTTAGTAGCAGAGTTTATCTATGAATTGATAAATCTGAGCATCATAATAAACGAATGTTACCGAAAGAAATTTTAAAGAAAACCGTTTATCAACAGGAACGCAATGACGTAATTAATAAATATCGAAAATAAAAACATAACTTACTTTCTACGTTAGTGACAAAAGAAAGCAACAAAAGAACATCACCATATAGAATACATGTGCTCTCTTTCACAACATTCTTCAATAGTTATTTACGAATTCTGCACTGAATGTTAAACAGCGTGTTCTATAGACTGTCGTTTCCCATCAAGTCCAAGTCGGTCAACGTGTTCTGGTACCGTGTAAGAAGCATCCTAGGCAACGACTCCGATACAAAGAAGACACATTTAAAATGCCTTTAATTTAAACTCTGTAATGGGACAAATTAAGATAATTGTAGGAAAGAGGACGTGTGATATAGAATAAGTTTAAAAAGACATCGCTGTAAAAGTGATTTGTTTGTTTTAATTTTGCGCAAAGCTACTCGAGGGCTATCTGCGCTAGCCGTCCCTAATTTAGCAGTGTAAGACTATAAGGAAGGCAGCTAGTCATCATCACCTACCGCCCGCTCTTGGGCTACTCTTTTACTAACGAATAGTGGGATTGACGGTCACATTATAACGCCCCCACGGCTGAAAGGGCGAACATATTTGGTGCGACGGGGATTCGAACCCGCAACCCTCGGATTACAAGTCGAACTCCTTAACCTACCTGGCCATTCCGGGCCAGTGAAAATGACCAAATTAATGAAGAATAAAACATACTCGACCACTTTGGAAAATATATTTTTCCATCATAATTTTATCAAGAAATCATATTGTTTCAAAATGGGTGACATATTGACAGGGAAGATGGACGAAACTGAAGAAACATAAATCAGTTGTTTCAAAATCGTTAATTTTTACTACACATTTTACCCACAGCTTATCTCTTATCACGCATCTTACCCTGGAATTCTCGGTCTCGTACTAAAGATCTTACTCCGGGTTTCTTTACTTTATTATACATCTTTTCCTGGGTTAGCTTATTTCACATCTTACACCAGGTCTCTATTGATACACAGTTTAGATGGTGTATCCATTTGTATACAACTTACCACGGAATTCTCTTACTATATGTTTTACCCTGGTTCACCTTTAATACACACTGAACCACAGTTATCTTGGTTCTCTCTCTTACTATTAGTGATCAGAAGCCCATGTTGGCTTCAGACACAACGGATGTAGTGTGGTTTAAAGGTGTGGTTTGTAAGGTCACTTTTTTGACCATTAACACTGAAACCGACATAAAACTGCACCTCTAGTAAATATCTGTGAATTTTAGAGGTAGCCTACCAATGGAGTTAAACGTTAAGCATTTCATGTCTAGTTAATGTTTGGTTTTATTGTAAGTCCGTCATAAGATTTAACAAGTATAGACTTCATTTTCTTCCATAATCTTTTTATGCAAACGTTTATTGTCTTCCATATGAACCTTCTTGAGCTTAAACACCAAATAACTATCTTCTGTAAGTACAACAGGTGATATCTGGGTCGGATAGGACTCTTTCTTAACCATAACTTTCATTTCGCAAACATTTAGTAAGCTTAACTTCGTGCTATATCAGTAGTCACAGACACGTGCTGAATAACTTGTTTGGTGAACCTGGTGTTAAATCAGTAGTTACACACATATACTAACCAAACTATTTCTTAGACGTAGTATTGAATTAGTGGTCTCAAACATGTACTGAACAACAGTTTGTTAGACCTGGTGTTAAATCAATTGTCTCGAACATATACTAAAGAATGATTAGTAGACCTACTGTGTCCTCATGTTTAAAAGTTAAACAAGGGCTATCCACACCAATAGTCCCCGATGTTAAAAAGAAAACCAGATAAAAGACAAATACTTAACAGTACCGCGCTTGAGCTACACCAGAAGAATAATCTGATTAGACATGTTATTTGTTTTCTCTGGTTAACACCAACTGATTTAACAGTGGGTCTTCCAATTAATTGTTCAGTATATGTCTGAAACTATTGATTTAACAGCAGGTTTTCTAATCAGTTCTTTAGTACATGTCTGAGACTACTAATTTAACAGTAGGTCTACTAATCATTCTTTAGTATATGTTCGAGACAATTGATTTAACACCAGGTCTAACAAACTGTTGCTCAGTACATGTTTGAGACCACTAATTCAATACTACGTCTAAGAAATAGTTTGGTTAGTATATGTGTGTAACTACTGATTTAACACCAGGTTCACCAAACAAGTTATTCAGCACGTGTCTGTGACTACTGATATAGCACGAAGTTAAGCTTACTAAATGTTTGCGAAATGAAAGTTATGGTTAAGAAAGAGTCCTATCCGACCCAGATATCACCTGTTGTACTTACAGAAGATAGTTATTTGGTGTTTAAGCTCAAGAAGGTTCATATGGAAGACAATAAACGTTTGCATAAAAAGATTATGGAAGAAAATGAAGTCTATACTTGTTAAATCTTATGACGGACTTACAATGGATCTTGCGTGTTCTTAAGCGCGCACTTGGATCGTAAACCTATAGCAAAGGAATGAACACTTATATAGTTGTACCAAGAAGAGTAGATATAACATGATCACCCATACATTATGATTCTCAGCACGGATACGTCGATTGTTTGTTTGTTATGAATTTCGCGCAAAGCTACACGAGGACTATCTGCACTAGCCGTCCCTAATTTAACAGTGTAAGACTAGAGGGAAGGCAGCTAGTCATCATCACCCACCGCCAACTCTCGGGCTATTCTTTTAACAACGAGTAGGGGGATTGGTTATCACACTTTAACGCTTCTACAGCTGAAATGACAAGCGTGTTTGGTGTGACGGGGATTCAAACCCGCGACTCTCAGATTACGTGTTCAGCGCTCTGTCCATCTGCCCATGCAGGGTCCTATTACGTCGAATTTGACCCCAGTGATATGCAGTTTAAACTTCACATGTATGATGAACCAGTTCTTGTTCGTAATGAATAATTTCAGTCTTCATTTACATCGATTGAAAATAGGAATAAAGCAGCTAAAGACCTCCTCAAAACTTTTGTGGTTTCTTGAAATTTGAAAAAAAAAAATAAATGAAATTACGTGATATTGATCTCCGCGACAACCACATCAAGTTTATTTCGACGAGTTGGGTAGAAGGTGGCTAATTTATCGATAGACGTCCTTCAATACTTCTTGTAGCTAATTATTTCACGATAAGACTTCAGACATTAGGCACGTTCGTCAGGGTTTATCTTTCCCTCACCTTGAATGATATAAGGACTTGATCAATTTTGAGAGATAGTTAAGTAAACGCAAGTAAAAAATGTTTTAAAAGGCCAAGAGTTAAGACTAAAGAACAAAACAATATATATGCGATTTTGATTGATTTGTGTTGTGCAATGTACATCTGTGAGCATTTTAATTGAATTACATAAAACGAAGTGAATTCGATCGAAGAAAATGACAATAAAAACCAGTTTGTCTTTAGAAGTATTGATTATTATCCGTGTTTCTGTTGGACTGCGCCAGGCCTAGTGAATTATGAACCTAAAGGCCCATAGATCGCTTACCGTTACCTCGAAAACAAAATCCGCACAACGTGGCCGTACATACTTTATAAACATGTAATTAGTTTACAGTATTTCGACAATTTGCGCTGGATGTTGTCGAATAAATACACAGTTCCTTTGACGTCAGTTCAAAATTACGGAGATTTGGAGCCAGTAATATCTTTGAAACAAACAATCTCTACTAGTAAAATTGTTACACGAATACTTTATATTTACTAACTTATTGAAAGCAATACATTTGAGTTGCCATAGTTACTTACTGAAGTTGTCATGGTGAGCTACAAAGGTTGTTATTGTGTGTAAAGCACTTAAAAGCTTTCGCCCAAGTTGTAAAAAAAACAACAAAGGAGATTCCAAGATTCAAGTGCCTAGAAGCACTCGATGAATATAACGTGTTAATTACAATTACAAAAACGTATCGCTCGTTTTAACATGTATTATCTGTCAGGTGATAATCTCGTTCACAGTACATTATATAAAATTCTGTGAATGTTCTTATTCTCGTCAGTTTGTACACTGTCTCTCTTATTTCATTTTTTACACTTTTAGAGAAATGAGTTATCGTTTCTAAATTTGGTATTCTTCTAACAAAACGTTTAGTCGGCGATACTGTGAACTTGTTTCTTTACAACTAAAAAAAATATCTTCCAGTTTCTTCACACTTCACTAACTGTACTCTTCAAAAACACACTTTAATTAACCCGCTCAATTCTTCCAAGGTTTAATATTTAATACTACATCAAATTTTAAGATTTATTTTCGCAAACGTTTCTAAGTTTCTTTGTTTATCTTGTTTTAGCAACTCGAGTGCTATATGTGCCAGTCGTACATAAGTCAGTAGTGGTAAACTAAAGAAAAAAACGGCTAGTCAACACTACTCACTCTCAGCTCTCGGGCTACTCTTCTATTATCAGATATTGGGATTAGCCAAAGTGTAGTAACGCCTCCACGGAATTCGAACACACGATCCACAGCTCGCAAGTAGAACATTTCTGAGAAGCGAATACAAAAAACACCACTTTTAAAACAAAATATTATTTAGAACTATTTTAACATATAACAATACAGTTTGAGTAAAGACATCAGCGAGACTCTAATATGGTACATACGGGTATTACAAATATTAAAATATATTCAAAACCTAAGAACTTTTAACTTGAATTACAATAGATCATTTTGTTACCACAAAAATGTATTTTTATGGTTAAATCTATTTGGTGTTAAATAACAAAAACTATTACACATTAAAACCTCGTTTTTAAAAATTGGAATTTTGTATTTTGACCCCTGTATAAACATCATTTTGTATTTGTAACTAACAGCATTTATTATTTATTAATAATAATATTTTAAAAATTAATATATTTACTAGAAGAAAAATGACAGTAAAATATATTTCTTGGAAATGGTTTTATTTCTATAATTCCATAAAAATGTTGTATTTTTGTTGTAATATTCTGTGATACAATAATTGCTTTTAGTGTATTTGGACAAGTTCCATCCAAAGTGGACATTCCACACTGAATTACTGATTTTATCAATGACAAACAAAGATTTCTTAACATCTGGACTATTAATACCCTACAAAATGGGCTATCCGTGCTCTCTCTGCCTATGGGTAACGAAACTCAGTTGCTAGGTCCAAAGACATACCGCTGTGTCACTACAGAGGGGGGGGGGAATAGATAAGATTTTTATGTTTTTACAAAATATTTGATTAACATGTTGTTTCCAGGCTAATTTTTTATCAGTTTGTAAGCCAACATATTTTTAAAGCATCTGATTTTAATCTGCAAAATTTAATTTTTTTATTATGCACACACCCATTACTGTAACCATAGAATTTAATACCATACTAATTCATAATGATTTTATTTTTAACTCAACAACAAACGTCTTCTTTAATCTACATATATCTATATTAATAGATAACGTATTTTAAAATTCAATTTATTATCGTTTTCAATTTTTTTATTTTAAATTATAATTATTCTGTATTAGGAGAGATAAATGTTACTGGTGTACCATCATCAAACATAGAATTTTACAACTTAAATTTATACCGCACAAACGATTTAGGTATATTAATAAAAGGGTTCAAAGGAGAACCTTGAGTAAATCTTACCTTTATTTTATTGTATTACTTACGAAAACAACGAACTCAAATTCATAACAAGAAATACTCAATTAAAGTGCTATAATAACTTATGCTTACAAATCAATATGTGTCTTTGCTGTTCTGTATACTATCTGTATTGCTTCGTAATTAATGTCTGAACGCTTTATGGTTTTTAATATAAATTTAAGGGTAAGATTTTGAGGAATTACAATATGTTACCGAAAGAAGAACGATAAATAGCTCAACCTGTCAACTACATTAATACATCCTTGGAAAGGTCAATAAGTAGCTTAACATGTAGATTACATTAATACGTCCTTGGAATGGTCAATAAGTAGCTTAACATGTAGATTACATTAATACGTCCTTGGAATGGTCAATAAGTAGCTTAACATGTAGATTACATTAATACGTCCTTGAAAGGTCAATAAGTAGCTGAACATGTAGATTACATTAATAGGTCCTTGAAAGGTCAATAAGTAGCTGAACATGTAGATGACATTAATACGTCCTTGGAAGGTCAATATGTAGCTTAACATGTAGATGACATTAATACGCCCTTGGAAGGTCAATAAGTAGCTTAACATGTAGAATTACAATATGTTACCGAAAGAAGAACGATAAATAGCTCAACCTGTCAACTACATTAATACATCCTTGGAAAGGTCAATAAGTAGCTTAACATGTAGATTACATTAATACGTCCTTGGAATGGTCAATAAGTAGCTTAACATGTAGATTACATTAATACGTCCTTGGAATGGTCAATAAGTAGCTTAACATGTAGATTACATTAATACGTCCTTGAAAGGTCAATAAGTAGCTGAACATGTAGATTACATTAATAGGTCCTTGAAAGGTCAATAAGTAGCTGAACATGTAGATGACATTAATACGTCCTTGGAAGGTCAATATGTAGCTTAACATGTAGATGACATTAATACGCCCTGGAAGGTCAATAAGTAGCTTAACATGTAGAATTACAATATGTTACCGAAAGAAGAACGATAAATAGCTCAACCTGTCAACTACATTAATACATCCTTGGAATGGTCAATAAGTAGCTTAACATGTAGATTACATTAATACGTCCTTGAAAGGTCAATAAGTAGCTGAACATGTAGATTAAATTAATACGTCCTTGGAAGGTCAATAAGTAGCTTAACATGTAGATTACATTAATAAGTCCTTGGAAGGTCAATAAGGAGCTTGAAACTATTTTAACTATGTTCTCAGTTTAAGTTTCAGTAAGAATAACTATCTTTAAGTAATTGTTGTTGTTTATTTATAAATTAATAGATACTCTGTATTAAATTAAAATAAAAAGTAAAGGTAAGCAGTGTAACAACAAAAATGGACAAACCTTTGGATTCAGGTTCATCCAATTTCATGGTTACTTTCTGTATCGTTTTCCCGAACGAGTCCCGTGTTCTTCTCATAAGAAAGTCCTAATGCAGCTTTCGTATCTGAAGCCTTGTTTTCGTTTAGTTTGGGAATTTGTTTTCTCCTTAGCAATTGCTGGTTAAACTCGCGTCACACCAGTGCATGCTCGTGTAGACTCATCCAACCTATTATATATACGCTAGCACCTCTTGTGTTATTACATTGTAACTACTATTTGTTTGATTACTGCTTTTTGCTAGAGGAATATCTTCGATTTGTTTATACTTGTCTCTTCTACTGTTATAACAATCAAAGTCAAGAAGGAGATTAAATGTCTACATATTAAAATACACAAACCTGAATCACTCACGCGTTAAACTGTATATACAAGTAAAATAAAGTGGAATTCTTATGAAAACAACATCTTTAAAATATGGTAATAATTATTTAACTTGGCGTTTCGAGCGAATTTTATTTTTCAAGACAAACACAAATCTGTCAGTTAATGAGAATAACATGAACGTTTTAAAGTGAGACAATAGATGAAAACAAAGCCAAACACTAAATAGCACAAACAGTATTAAACAATACAGTAAGAGCAGTATACAGGAGCTGGTGATTAGAAAATAGTTTTAAAATGATTAAAACTCCAGAACACTTTATATAACTAAGAAATAAATAATATAAACATTTAAAAATAATAAATATATTGTATTTAAAAATGTTATAATAAAAGTCAATTAATAAAGGTTGAACCGTTAAGGATTAAAATAACTCAAATTAAAAATTGCTTCCTTTTCGATAGAGCTTTTTTAATTGGTCTTGATAATACGTGACGTAGATAAGTAATTTTGAATGATTACCTGTGTTGAAGTGCCGAGTCAGAGGTCGGTTTTATCTCTATTCAAGATGCTGTGTAAAAGTGTTATTGGACAGTTAGTTTCATCTATCTAAATGTGGTCACAGTTGTTATAAATAATACATAAAATAAATATTTAGATGTATCGATGAAATGACAGTTCTCACAATACATTGATAAGGATGTTCTTTGATCAATAGAAAGGCAAATGTTCCATCTGCTCTGACAACTGTATGTACCAACTTGAGTAGCGGATAGTAGTTGTACGTTGTTCAGAGGCTGACTATGTCAAGTAAATCTTTAAGGTTATTGTTTGTTTTATAAGAACTTACAGATTTGTTAGAGAACATGTGATAAGTTTCTTGTTCTGTTACAATGCGGAAGTTGTCGACCAATACACGTGTTATCTGTGTGTTGTGTAGGTGAAGCTAGTAAGGGAAATGTATTGATGACCAGCGAAAATAAAAAAGTCTTGGTTGAAGAGAGGATAGATGTGCGTAGTTGGAAATTTTCTGCTCTCTATATTGTTGATGTTACAATTACACATGATTTAAACCAATGTGTTTTTATAAACCTAAATTCAAACGTTTATTGTCAGTACGTATATTATCAGGAGTGTGATGAACAACGATATCCACGTTTACAGTAAATACTAGATTATCTTTCGTGTTATAAAGTAGGGTAGTCTCGTTTACAATTATTATGTAGATTATCTTTAGTGTTATAAAGTAGGGTAGCCTCGTTTACAGTTATTATGTAGATTATCTTTAGTGTTATAAAGTAGGGTAGCCTTGTTTATAGTTATTATGTAGATTATCTTTAGTGTTATAAAGTAGGGTAGCCTCGTTTACAATTATTATGTAGATTATCTTTAGTGTTATAAAGTAGGGTAGCCTTGTTTATAGTTATTATGTAGATTATCTTTAGTGTTATAAACTAGGGTAGCCTCGTTTACAATTATTATGTAGATTATCTTTAGTGTTATAAAATATGGTAGCATCGTATACAGTTATTATGTAGATTATCTTTAGTGTTATAAAATAGGGTAGCATCGTTTACAGTTATTATGTAAATTATCTTTACCATGATGATGTAGGTTAGCCACTTTTATGGTGAGCGTGTAGATTATGTTTAGTGTGATAAAGTCGGAAAACCATGTTTATTGTCAGTTCGTATATTTTCTTTACTGTGAAGAAGTAGCGTAGCCACATCTATAGTTAGTTTGTAGTTTATCTTTACTGTGAAAAAGTAGCGTAGCCACATCTATAGTTAGTTTGTAGTTTGTCTTTACTGTGAAGAAGTAGCGTAGCCACATTTATAGTTAGTTTGTAGTTTGTCTTTACTGTGAAGAAGTAGCGTAGCCACATCTATAGTTAGTTTGTAGTTTATCTTTACTGTGAAGAAGTAGCGTAGCCACATCTATAGTTAGTTTCTAGTTTGTCTTTACTGTGAAGAAGTAGCGTAGCCACATCTATGGTTAGTTTGTAGTTTGTCTTTACTGTGAAGAGGTAGCGTAGCCACATCTATAGTTAGTTTGTAGTTTATTTTTACTGTGAAGAAGTAGCGTAGCCACATCTATAGTTAGTTTGTAGTTTATCTTTACTGTAAAGAAGTAGCGTAGCCACATCTATAGTTAGTTTGTAGTTTATCTTTACTGTGAAGAAGTAGCGTAGCCACATCTATAGTTAGTTTGTAGTTTATCTTTACTGTAAAGAAGTAGCGTAGCCAATCTATAGTTAGTTTGTAGCTTATCTTTACTGAGAAGAAATGGCGTAGCCACATCTATAGTTAATTTGTAGTTTGTCTTTACTGTGAAGAAGTAGCGTAGCCACATATATAGTTAGCTTGTAATTTGTCTTTACTGTGAAGAAGTAGCGTAGCCACATCTATAGTTAGTTTGTAGTTTGTCTTTACTGGGAAGAAGTAGCGTAGCCACATCTATAGTTAGTTTGTAGTTTGTCTTTACTGTGAAGAAGTAGCGTAGCCACATCAATAGTTAGTTTGTAGTTTGTCTTTACTGTGAAAAAGTAGCGTAGCCACATCTATAGTTAGTGTGTAGTTTATCTTTACTGCAAAGAAGTAGCGTAGCCACATCTATAGTTAGTTTGTAGTTTATCTTTACTGCGAAGGAGTAGCGTAGCCACATCTATAGTTAGTTTGTAGTTTGTCTTTACTGTGAAGAAGTAGCGTAGCCACATCTATAGTTAGTTTGTAGTTTATCTTTACTGTGAAGAAGTAGCGTAGCCACATCTATAGTTAGTTTGTAGTTTATCTTTACTGTAAAGAAGTAGCGTAGCCACATCCATAGTTAGCTTGTAGTTTGTCTTTACTGTGAAGAAGTAGCGTAGCCACATCTATAGTTAGTTTGTAGTTTGTCTTTACTGTGAAGAAGTAGCGTAGCCACATTTATAGTTAGTTTGTACTTTGTCTTTACTGTGCAGAAGTAGCGTAGCCACATCTATAGTTAGTTTGTAGTTTATCTTTACTGTGAAGAAGTAGCGTAGCCACATCTATAGTTAGTTTGTAGTTTATCTTTACTGTAAAGAAGTAGCGTAGCCACATCTATAGTTAGTTTGTAGTTTATCTTTACTGTGAAGAAGTAGCGTAGCCAATCTATAGTTAGTTTGTAGTTTATCTTTACTGCGAAGAAGTAGCGTAGCCACATCTGTAGTTAGTTTGTAGTTTGTCTTTACTGCGAATAAGTAGCGTAGCCACATTTATAGTTAACTTGTAGTTTGTCTTTACTGTGAAGAAGTAGCGTAGCCACATCTATAGTTAGTTTGTAATTTATCTTTACTGTGAAGAAGTAGCGTAGCCACATCTATAGTTACTTTGCAGTTTATCTTTACTGTAAAGAAGTAGCGTAGCCACATCTATAGTTAGTTTGTAGTTTGTCTTTACTGTGAAGAAGTAGCGTAGCCAATCTATAGTTAGTTTGTAGTTTATCTTTACTGCGAAGAAGTAGAGTAGCCACATCTATAGTTAGTTTGTAGTTTATCTTTACTGTGAAGAAGTAGCGTAGCCACATCAATAGTTAGTTTGTAGTTTGTCTTTACTGTGAAGAAGTAGCGTAGCCACATCTATAGTAAGTTTGTAGTTTGTCTTTACTGTGAAGAAGTAGCGTAGCCACATTTATAGTTAGCTTGTAGTTTGTCTTTACTGTGAAGAAGTAGCGTAGCCACATCTATAGTTAGTTTGTAGTTTGTCTTTACGTGAAGAAGTAGTAGCGTAGCCACATATATAGTTAGTTTGTAGTTTGTCTTTACTGTGAAGAAGTAGCGTAGCCACATCTATAGTTAGTTTGTAGTTTGTCTTTACTGTGAAAAAGTAGCGTAGCCACATCTATAGTTAGTGTGTAGTTTATCTTTACTGGAAAGAAGTAGCGTAGCCACATCTATAGTTAGTTTGTAGTTTATCTTTACTGCGAAGGAGTAGCGTAGCCACATCTATAGTTAGTTTGTAGTTTGTCTTTACTGTGAAGAAGTAGCGTAGCCACATCTATAGTTAGTTTGTAGTTTATCTTTACTGTGAAGAAGTAGCGTAGCCACATTTATAGTTAGCTTGTAGTTTGTCTTTACTGTGAAGAAGTAGCGTAGCCACATCTATAGTTAGTTTGTAGTTTGTCTTTACTGTGAAGAAGTAGCGTAGCCACATCTATAGTTAGTTTGTAGTTTGTCTTTACTGTGAAGAAGTAGCGTAGCCACATCTATAGTTAGTTTGTAGTTTATCTTTACTGTAAAGAAGTAGCGTAGCCACATCCATAGTTAGCTTGTAGTTTGTCTTTACTGTGAAGAAGTAGCGTAGCCACATTTATAGTTAGCTTGTAGTTTGTCTTTACTGTGAAGAAGTAGCGTAGCCACATCTATAGTTAGTTTGTAGTTTATCTAAACTGTGAAGAAGTAGCGTAGCCACATCTATAGTTAGTTTGTAGTTTGTCTAAACTGTGAAGAAGTAGCGTAGCCACATCTATAGTTATTTTGTAGTTTATTTTTACTGTGAAGAAGTAGCGTAGCCACATCTATAGTTAGCTTGTAGTTTGTCTTTACTGTGAAGAAGTAGCGTAGCCACATCTATAGTTAGTTTGTAGTTTGTCTTTACTGTGAAGAAGTAGCGTAGCCACATCTATAGTTAGTTTGTAGTTTATCTTTACTGTGAAGAAGTAGCGTAGCCACATCTATAGTTAGTTTGTAGTTTGTCTTTACTGTGAAGAAGTAGCGTAGCCACATCTATGGTTAGTTTGTAGTTTGTCTTTACTGTGAAGAAGTAGCGTAGCCACATTTATAGTTAGTTTGTAGTTTATTTTTACTGTGAAGAAGTAGCGTAGCCACATCTATAGTTAGTTTGTAGTTTATCTTTACTGCAAAGAAGTAGCGTAGCCACATCTATAGTTAGTTTGTAGTTTATCTTTACTGCGAAGGAGTAGCGTAGCCACATCTATAGTTAGTTTGTAGTTTGTCTTTACTGTGAAGAAGTAGCGTAGCCACATTTATAGTTAGTTTGTAGTTTGTCTTTACTGTGAAGAAGTATCGTAGCCACATCTGTAGTTAGTTTGTAGTTTATCTTTACTGTAAAGAAGTAGCGTAGCCACATCCATAGTTAGCTTGTAGTTTGTCTTTACTGTGAAGAAGTAGCGTAGCCACATCTATAGTTAGTTTGTAGTTTGTCTTTACTGTGAAGAAGTAGCGTAGCCACATTTATAGTTAGTTTGTAGTTTGTCTTTACTGTGCAGAAGTAGCGTAGCCACATCTATAGTTAGTTTGTAGTTTATCTTTACTGTGAAGAAGTAGCGTAGCCACATCTATAGTTAGTTTGTAGTTTGTCTTTACTGTGAAGAAGTAGCGTAGCCACATCTATAGTTAGTTTGTAGTTTGTCTTTACTGTGAAGAGGTAGCGTAGCCACATCTATAGTTAGTTTGTAGTTTATTTTTACTGTGAAGAAGTAGCGTAGCCACATCTATAGTTAGTTTGTAGTTTATCTTTACTGTAAAGAAGTAGCGTAGCCACATCTATAGTTAGTTTGTAGTTTGTCTTTACTGTGAAGAAGTAGCGTAGCCACATCTATAGTTAGTTTGTAGTTTATCTTTACTGTGAAGAAGTAGCGTAGCCACATCTATAGTTAGTTTGTAGTTTATCTTTACTGTAAAGAAGTAGCGTAGCCACATCCATAGTTAGCTTGTAGTTTGTCTTTACTGTGAAGAAGTAGCGTAGCCACATCTATAGTTAGTTTGTAGTTTGTCTTTACTGTGAAGAAGTAGCGTAGCCACATCTATAGTCAGTTTATAGTTTGTCTTTACTGTGAAGAAGTAGCGTAGCCACATCTATAGTTAGTTTGTAGTTTGTCTTTACTGTGAAGAAGTAGCGTAGCCACATCTATAGTTAGTTTGTAGTTTATCTTTACTGTGAAGAAGTAGCGTAGCCACATCTATAGTTAGTTTGTAGTTTATCTTTACTGTGAAGAAGTAGCGTAGCCACATCTATAGTTAGTTTGTAGTTTGTCTTTACTGTGAAGAAGTAGCGTAGCCACATCTATAGTTAGTTTGTAGTTTGTCTTTACTGTGAAGAAGTAGCGTAGCCACATCTATAGTTAGTTTGTAGTTTGTCTTTACTGTGAAGAAGTAGCGTAGCCACATCTATAGTTAGTTTGTAGTTTATCTTTACTGTGAAGAAGTAGCGTAGCCAAATCTATAGTTAGTTTGTAGTTTATCTTTACTGCAAAGAAGTAGCGTAGTCACATCTATAGTTAGTTTGTAGTTTATCTTTACTGCGAAGAAGTAGCGTAGCCACATCTATAGTTAGTTTGTAGTTTGTCTTTACTGTGAAGAAGTAGCGTAGCCACATCTATAGTTAGTTTGTAATTTATCTTTACTGTGAAGAAGTAGCGTATCCACATCTATAGTTAGTTTGCAGTTTATCTTTACTGTAAAGAAGTAGCGTAGCCACATCTATAGTTAGTTTGTAGTTTGTCTTTACTGTGAAGAAGTAGCGTAGCCAATCTATAGTTAGTTTGTAGTTTATCTTTACTGCGAAGAAATAGCGTAGCCACATCTATAGTTAGTTTGTAGTTTATCTTTACTGTGAAGAAGTAGCGTAGCCACATCTATAGTTAGTTTGTAGTTTGTCTTTACTGTGAAGAAATAGCGTAGCCACATCTATAGTTAGTTTGTAGTTTGTCTTTACTGTGAAGAAGTAGCGTAGCCACATTTATAGTTAGCTTGTAGTTTGTCTTTACTGTGAAGAAGTAGCGTAGCCACATCTATAGTTAGTTTGTAGTTTGTCTTTACGTGAAGAAGTAGCGTAGCCACATATATAGTTAGTTTGTAGTTTGTCTTTACTGTGAAGAAGTAGCGTAGCCACATCTATAGTTAGTTTGTAGTTTGTCTTTACTGTGAAAAAGTAGCGTAGCCACATCTATAGTTAGTGTGTAGTTTATCTTTACTGGAAAGAAGTAGCGTAGCCACATCTATAGTTAGTTTGTAGTTTATCTTTACTGCGAAGGAGTAGCGTAGCCACATCTATAGTTAGTTTGTAGTTTGTCTTTACTGTGAAGAAGTAGCGTAGCCACATCTATAGTTAGTTTGTAGTTTATCTTTACTGTGAAGAAGTAGCGTAGCCACATTTATAGTTAGTTTGTAGTTTGTCTTTACTGTGAAGAAGTAGCGTAGCCACATCTATAGTTAGTTTGTAGTTTGTCTTTACTGTGAAGAAGTAGCGTAGCCACATCTATAGTTAGTTTGTAGTTTGTCTTTACTGGGAAGAAGTAGCGTAGCCACATCTATAGTTAGTTTGTAGTTTATCTTTACTGCAAAGAAGTAGCGTAGCCACATCTATAGTTAGTTTGTAGTTTATCTTTACTGTGAAGAAGTAGCGTAGCCACATCTATAGTTAGTTTGTAGTTTGTCTTTACTGTGAAGAAGTAGCGTAGCCACATCTATAGTTAGTTTGTAGTTTATCTTTACTGTGAAGAAGTAGCGTAGCCACATCTATAGTTAGTTTGTAGTTTATCTTTACTGTAAAGAAGTAGCGTAGCCACATCCATAGTTAGTTTGTAGTTTGTCTTTACTGTGAAGAAGTAGCGTAGCCACATCTATAGTTAGTTTGTAGTTTGTCTTTACTGTGAAGAAGTAGCGTAGCCACATTTATAGTTAGTTTGTAGTTTGTCTTTACTGTGCAGAAGTAGCGTAGCCACATCTATAGTTAGTTTGTAGTTTATCTTTACTGTGAAGAAGTAGCGTAGCCACATCTATAGTTAGTTTGTAGTTTATCTTTACTGTAAAGAAGTAGCGTAGCCACATCTATAGTTAGTTTGTAGTTTATCTTTACTGTGAAGAAGTAGCGTAGCCAATCTATAGTTAGTTTGTAGTTTATCTTTACTGTGAAGAAGTAGCGTAGCCACATCTATAGTTAGTTTGTAGTTTGTCTTTACTGCGAATAAGTAGCGTAGCCACATTTATAGTTAACTTGTAGTTTGTCTTTACTGTGAAGAAGTAGCGTAGCCACATCTATAGTTAGTTTGTAATTTATCTTTACTGTGAAGAAGTAGCGTAGCCACATCTATAGTTAGTTTGTAGTTTATCTTTACTGTAAAGAAGTAGCGTAGCCACATCTATAGTTAGTTTGTAGTTTGTCTTTACTGTGAAGAAGTAGCGTAGCCAATCTATAGTCAGTTTATAGTTTGTCTTTACTGTGAAGAAGTAGCGTAGCCACATCTATAGTTAGTTTGTAGTTTATCTTTACTGTGAAGAAGTAGCGTAGCCACATCAATAGTTAGTTTGTAGTTTGTCTTTACTGTGAAGAAGTAGCGTAGCCACATCTATAGTAAGTTTGTAGTTTGTCTTTACTGTGAAGAAGTAGCGTAGCCACATTTATAGTTAGTTTGTAGTTTGTCTTTACTGTGAAGAAGTAGCGTAGCCACATCTATAGTTAGTTTGTAGTTTGTCTTTACGTGAAGAAGTAGCGTAGCCACATCTATAGTTAGTTTGTAGTTTGTCTTTACTGTGAAGAAGTAGCGTAGCCACATCTATAGTTAGTTTGTAGTTTGTCTTTACTGTGAAAAGTAGCGTAGCCACATCTATAGTTAGTGTGTAGTTTATCTTTACTGGAAAGAAGTAGCGTAGCCACATCTATAGTTAGTTTGTAGTTTATCTTTACTGTGAAGGAGTAGCGTAGCCACATCTATAGTTAGTTTGTAGTTTGTCTTTACTGTGAAGTAGCGTAGCCACATCTATAGTTAGTTTGTAGTTTGTCTTTACTGTGAAGAAGTAGCGTAGCCACATCTATAGTTAGTTTGTAGTTTGTCTTTACTGTGAAGAAGTAGCGTAGCCACATCTGTAGTTAGTTTGTAGTTTATCTTTACTGTAAAGAAGTAGCGTAGCCACATCCATAGTTAGCTTGTAGTTTGTCTTTACTGTGAAGAAGTAGCGTAGCCACATTTATAGTTAGCTTGTAGTTTGTCTTTACTGTGAAGAAGTAGCGTAGTCACATCTATAGTTAGTTTGTAGTTTATCTAAACTGTGAAGAAGTAGCGTAGCCACATCTATAGTTAGTTTGTAGTTTGTCTAAACTGTGAAGAAGTAGCGTAGCCACATCTATAGTTAGTTTGTAGTTTATTTTTACTGTGAAGAAGTAGCGTAGCCACATCTATAGTTAGCTTGTAGTTTGTCTTTACTGTGAAGAAGTAGCGTAGCCACATCTATAGTTAGTTTGTAGTTTGTCTTTACTGTGAAGAAGTAGCGTAGCCACATCTATAGTTAGTTTGTAGTTTATCTTTACTGCGAAGAAATAGCGTAGCCACATCTATAGTTAGTTTGTAGTTTATCTTTACTGTGAAGAAGTAGCGTAGCCACATCTATAGTTAGTTTGTAGTTTGTCTTTACTGTGAAGAAATAGCGTAGCCACATCTATAGTTAGTTTGTAGTTTGTCTTTACTGTGAAGAAGTAGCGTAGCCACATTTATAGTTAGCTTGTAGTTTGTCTTTACTGTGAAGAAGTAGCGTAGCCACATCTATAGTTAGTTTGTAGTTTGTCTTTACGTGAAGAAGTAGCGTAGCCACATATATAGTTAGTTTGTAGTTTGTCTTTACTGTGAAGAAGTAGCGTAGCCACATCTATAGTTAGTTTGTAGTTTGTCTTTACTGTGAAAAAGTAGCGTAGCCACATCTATAGTTAGTGTGTAGTTTATCTTTACTGTGAAGAAGTAGCGTAGCCACATCTATAGTTAGTTTGTAGTTTATCTTTACTGCGAAGGAGTAGCGTAGCCACATCTATAGTTAGTTTGTAGTTTGTCTTTACTGTGAAGAAGTAGCGTAGCCACATCTATAGTTAGTTTGTAGTTTATCTTTACTGTGAAGAAGTAGCGTAGCCACATCTATAGTTAGTTTGTAGTTTGTCTTTACTGTGAAGAAGTAGCGTAGCCACATCTATAGTTAGTTTGTAGTTTGTCTTTACTGTGAAGAAGTAGCGTAGCCACATCTATAGTTAGTTTGTAGTTTGTCTTTACTGGGAAGAAGTAGCGTAGCCACATCTATAGTTAGTGTGTAGTTTATCTTTACTGCAAAGAAGTAGCGTAGCCACATCTATAGTTAGTTTGTAGTTTATCTTTACTGCGAAGAAGTAGCGTAGCCACATCTATAGTTAGTTTGTAGTTTGTCTTTACTGTGAAGAAGTAGCGTAGCCACATCTATAGTTAGTTTGTAGTTTATCTTTACTGTGAAGAAGTAGCGTAGCCACATCTGTAGTTAGTTTGTAGTTTATCTTTACTGTAAAGAAGTAGCGTAGCCACATCCATAGTTAGCTTGTAGTTTGTCTTTACTGTGAAGAAGTAGCGTAGCCACATCTATAGTTAGTTTGTAGTTTGTCTTTACTGTGAAGAAGTAGCGTAGCCACATTTATAGTTAGTTTGTAGTTTGTCTTTACTGTGCAGAAGTAGCGTAGCCACATCTATAGTTAGTTTGTAGTTTATCTTTACTGTGAAGAAGTAGCGTAGCCACATCTATAGTTAGTTTGTAGTTTATCTTTACTGTAAAGAAGTAGCGTAGCCACATCTATAGTTAGTTTGTAGTTTATCTTTACTGTGAAGAAGTAGCGTAGCCAATCTATAGTTAGTTTGTAGTTTATCTTTACTGCGAAGAAGTAGCGTAGCCACATCTGTAGTTAGTTTGTAGTTTGTCTTTACTGCGAATAAGTAGCGTAGCCACATTTATAGTTAACTTGTAGTTTGTCTTTACTGTGAAGAAGTAGCGTAGCCACATCTATAGTTAGTTTGTAATTTATCTTTACTGTGAAGAAGTAGCGTAGCCACATCTATAGTTAGTTTGCAGTTTATCTTTACTGTAAAGAAGTAGCGTAGCCACATCTATAGTTAGTTTGTAGTTTGTCTTTACTGTGAAGAAGTAGCGTAGCCAATCTATAGTCAGTTTATAGTTTGTCTTTACTGTGAAGAAGTAGCGTAGCCACATCTATAGTTAGTTTGTAGTTTATCTTTACTGTGAAGAAGTAGCGTAGCCACATCAATAGTTAGTTTGTAGTTTGTCTTTACTGTGAAGAAGTAGCGTAGCCACATCTATAGTAAGTTTGTAGTTTGTCTTTACTGTGAAGAAGTAGCGTAGCCACATTTATAGTTAGCTTGTAGTTTGTCTTTACTGTGAAGAAGTAGCGTAGCCACATCTATAGTTAGTTTGTAGTTTGTCTTTACGTGAAGAAGTAGCGTAGCCACATATATAGTTAGTTTGTAGTTTGTCTTTACTGTGAAGAAGTAGCGTAGCCACATCTATAGTTAGTTTGTAGTTTGTCTTTACTGTGAAAAAGTAGCGTAGCCACATCTATAGTTAGTGTGTAGTTTATCTTTACTGGAAAGAAGTAGCGTAGCCACATCTATAGTTAGTTTGTAGTTTATCTTTACTGCGAAGGAGTAGCGTAGCCACATCTATAGTTAGTTTGTAGTTTGTCTTTACTGTGAAGAAGTAGCGTAGCCACATCTATAGTTAGTTTGTAGTTTGTCTTTACTGTGAAGAAGTAGCGTAGCCACATCTATAGTTAGTTTGTAGTTTGTCTTTACTGTGAAGAAGTAGCGTAGCCACATCTGTAGTTAGTTTGTAGTTTATCTTTACTGTAAAGAAGTAGCGTAGCCACATCCATAGTTAGCTTGTAGTTTGTCTTTACTGTGAAGAAGTAGCGTAGCCACATTTATAGTTAGCTTGTAGTTTGTCTTTACTGTGAAGAAGTAGCGTAGTCACATCTATAGTTAGTTTGTAGTTTATCTAAACTGTGAAGAAGTAGCGTAGCCACATCTATAGTTAGTTTGTAGTTTGTCTAAACTGTGAAGAAGTAGCGTAGCCACATCTATAGTTAGTTTGTAGTTTATTTTTACTGTGAAGAAGTAGCGTAGCCACATCTATAGTTAGCTTGTAGTTTGTCTTTACTGTGAAGAAGTAGCGTAGCCACATCTATAGTTAGTTTGTAGTTTGTCTTTACTGTGAAGAAGTAGCGTAGCCACATCTATAGTTAGTTTGTAGTTTATCTTTACTGTGAAGAAGTAGCGTAGCCACATCTATAGTTAGTTTGTAGTTTGTCTTTACTGTGAAGAAGTAGCGTAGCCACATCTATGGTTAGTTTGTAGTTTGTCTTTACTGTGAAGAAGTAGCGTAGCCACATTTATAGTTAGTTTGTAGTTTATTTTTACTGTGAAAAAGTAGCGTAGCCACATCTATAGTTAGTTTGTAGTTTATCTTTACTGCAAAGAAGTAGCGTAGCCACATCTATAGTTAGTTTGTAGTTTATCTTTACTGCGAAGGAGTAGCGTAGCCACATCTATAGTTAGTTTGTAGTTTGTCTTTACTGTGAAGAAGTAGCGTAGCCACATTTATAGTTAGTTTGTAGTTTGTCTTTACTGTGAAGAAGTATCGTAGCCACATCTGTAGTTAGTTTGTAGTTTATCTTTACTGTAAAGAAGTAGCGTAGCCACATCCATAGTTAGCTTGTAGTTTGTCTTTACTGTGAAGAAGTAGCGTAGCCACATCTATAGTTAGTTTGTAGTTTGTCTTTACTGTGAAGAAGTAGCGTAGCCACATTTATAGTTAGTTTGTAGTTTGTCTTTACTGTGCAGAAGTAGCGTAGCCACATCTATAGTTAGTTTGTAGTTTATCTTTACTGTGAAGAAGTAGCGTAGCCACATCTATAGTTAGTTTGTAGTTTGTCTTTACTGTGAAGAAGTAGCGTAGCCACATCTATGGTTAGTTTGTAGTTTGTCTTTACTGTGAAGAGGTAGCGTAGTCACATCTATAGTTAGTTTGTAGTTTATTTTTACTGTGAAGAAGTAGCGTAGCCACATCTATAGTTAGTTTGTAGTTTGTCTTTACTGTGAAGAAGTAGCGTAGCCACATCTATAGTTAGTTTGTACTTTATCTTTATTGTGAAGAAGTAGCGTAGCCACATCTATAGTTAGTTTGTAGTTTATCTTTACTGTAAAGAAGTAGCGTAGCCACATCTGTAGTTAGTTTGTAGTTTGTCTTTACTGTGAAGAAGTAGCGTAGCCAATCTATAGTTAGTTTGTAGTTTATCTTTACTGCGAAGAAGTAGCGTAGCCACATCTGTAGTTAGTTTGTAGTTTGTCTTTACTGTGAAGAAGTAGCGTAGCCACATCTATAGTCAGTTTATAGTTTGTCTTTACTGTGAAGAAGTAGCGTAGCCACATCTATAGTTAGTTTGTAGTTTGTCTTTACTGTGAAGAAGTAGCGTAGCCACATCTATAGTTAGTTTGTAGTTTAACTTTACTGTGAAGAAGTAGCGTAGCCACATCTATAGTTAGTTTGTAGTTTGTCTTTACTGTGAAGAAGTAGCGTAGCCACATCTTTAGTTAGTTTGTAGTTTATCTTTACTGCAAAAAAGTAGCGTAGCCACATCTATAGTTAGTTTGTAGTTTATCTTTACTGCGAAGAAGTAGCGTAGCCACATCTATAGTTAGTTTGTAGTTTGTCTTTACTGTGAAGAAGTAGAGTAGCCACATCTATAGTTAGTTTGTAGTTTATCTAAACTGTGAAGAAGTAGCGTAGCCACATCTATAGTTAGTTTGTAGTTTATCTTTACTGTAAAGAAGTAGCGTAGCCACATCTATAGTTAGTTTGTAGTTTGTCTTTACTGTGAAGAAGTAGCGTAGCCACATCTATAGTTAGTTTGTAGTTTATCTTTACTGCGAAGGAATAGCGTAGCCACATTTATAGTTAGCTTGTAGTTTGTCTTTACTGTGAAGAAGTAGCGTAGCCACATCTATAGTTAGTTTGTCGTTTGTCTTTACTGTGAAGAATTAGCGTAGCCACATTTATGGTTAGTTTGTAGTTTATTTTTACTGTGAAGAAGTAGCGTAACCACATTTATAGTTAGCTTGTAGTTTGTCTTTACTGTGAAGAAGTAGCGTAGCCACATCTATAGTTAGTTTGTAGTTTATCTAAACTGTGAAGAAGTAGCGTAGCCACATCTATAGTTAGTTTGTAGTTTGTCTAAACTGTGAAGAACTAACGTAGCCACATCTATAGTTAGTTTGTAGTTTATTTTTACTGTGAAGAAGTAGCGTAGCCACATTTATAGTTAGCTTGTAGTTTGTCTTTACTGTGAAAAAGTAGCGTAGCCACATCTATAGTTAGTTTGTAGTTTGTTTTTACTGTGAAGAAGTAGCGTAGCCACATTTATGGTTAGTTTGTAGTTTATCTTTACTGTGAAGAAGTAGCGTAGCCACATCTATAGTTAGTTTGTAGTTTGTCTTTACTGTGAAGAAGTAGCGTAGCCACATCTATGGTTAGTTTGTAGTTTGTCTTTACTGTGAAGAAGTAGCGTAGCCACATCTATAGTTAGTTTGTAGTTTATTTTTACTGTGATGAAGTAGCGTAGCCACATCTATAGTTAGTTTGTAGTTTGTCTTTACTGTGAAGAAGTAGCGTAGCCACATCTATAGTTAGTTTGTAGTTTATCTTTGCTGTGAAGAAGTAGCGTAGCCACATCTATAGTTAGTTTGTAGTTTGTCTTTACTGTGAAGAAGTAGCGTAGCCACATTTATAGTTAGCTTGTAGTTTGTCTTTACTGTGAAGAAGTAGCGTAGCCACATCTATAGTTAGTTTGTAGTTTGTCTTTACTGTGAAGAAGTAGCGTAGCCACATTTATAGTTAGCTTGTAGTTTGTCTTTACTGTGAAGAAGTAGCGTAGCCACATTTATAGTTAGCTTGTAGTTTGTCTTTACTGTGAAGAAGTAGCGTAACCACATCTATAGTTAGTTTGTAGTTTGTCTTTACTGTAAAAAAGTAGCGTAACCACATCTATAGTTAGTTTGTAGTTTATCTTTACTGTGAAGAAGTAGCGTAGCCACATCTATAGTTAGTTTGTAGTTTATCTTTACTGCGAAGAAGTAGCGTAGCCACGTCTATAGTTAGTTTGTAGTTTATCTTTACTGTGAAGAAGTAGCGTAGCCACATCTATAGTTAGTTTGTAGTTTGTCTTTACTGTGAAGAAGTAGCGTAGCCATGTTTATTGTCAGTACATAGATTGCCTTTAGTGTGATGAAGTGTGCTAGCCACGTTTTTAGAGAGTATAACACGTTGATAGATTTTCTATTATAATCTTGGTCGCTACGTAATCTGGGATTGGGATTCTCTTGATGATTTTGTAATGTTGAGACGTCATCAGATTTTTACCACTAAGCTCTGAAATACTCATGTCAAGAAGTAGTTCGGTGTGAAGACGTGTGTTAGAATGATTGTTGACAAAATGATCGAGCTCGTTATTACTTCATGTAAATATACTGAAAATATAACCTATGTATGTCTAGAACATAAAGCAGGGAGGGTTCCTGTACTGTTATAAAACATACAATCTTCAAAGTAAACAACAGACCCATTTGTGTTCCCATGGGTACATCCTTTACATATTTATAGAATCTGGCAACAAAAGAAACGACAACTAACTATAAAACTTATCCAGCTAATCTAATCAAAGTTTCAATATGTGGATCTTGACCTAATACGTGGACGTAATCTGTTTTGTGTAGTGTTTCATTTCGAAACGTTCCTGTAATTGTAATTAACCGACAGGCTTTTATATGGATTGAAAGAAACCGTTTGCTTGAAACGTTGTCAAATAAATAAGCAAATTCCATAGATTGTAAAGGTGAGTTTTCTTTAAAAGTCTAATTTATAAGACTTCTTTAAAATCCAGTTTACAAATCCAAATGAAATGTCAATCTATTATGCTCAAAATGTGCTTCAAACAAACGAGTAACTGTAACAACAAACTATGTAAATAAACCATATAATAACAAATAATAACACAATAGTTTTATCCTTTCGAATGTATACCAATTACAATATACAGGATACAATTGTTTCTCTTTTAAGAAAACGTCAAAAATTATTACCTTTCTTTGACTATTAGTTTCTGTATAAAATACCAAGAGGAGACTTACTTAGCTCACGAGAAGAAAACAGTAAGATGGAATATCTTAGCCTACGAGGGTTCAACAATAAGATGGAATATACTAAACCCACAAGGGTTAAACAATAAGATAAAATAAATTAACTTACAAAAATTAAACAGTAAACCTAGAGAATTAAACTATAATTGGGGAGACTGAACCCATGAGAGTTGATAAACAGTAAAAATAAATCTATCTATATCCTGTGACTTGAATGTATGAAAGTTTTTCACAAGGCCATCTCCTCTGTTTTGTTAGGGATAGGATGATACAATCTGCAGGCACTAGATTTGGTAAGGATAGGATGATACAATCTGCAGGCACTAGATTTGGTAAGGATAGGATGATACAATCTGCAGGCACTAGATTTGGTAAGGATAGGATGATACAATCTGCAGGCACTAGATTTGGTAAGGATAGGATGATACAATCTGCAGGCACTAGAGAAACAAGAAATTAACAACAAAAAAAGGTTTTGTTCCTTTTCATCTCTGCTGCTGTCCTACGTATATGGACAAATAACTACGTCGATGGTAGAATATTTGATTTACTGTTTAGCGTCAAGCCTGAAACTAACATCGAGATTTGGACTGTTGCCAAAAAACAAAACAAAAACACATCAGTCCACACTGAACATTATGTGAAAAGATTTAAGATTTAATCAATGGCTACGATCAACCAGTTCACATTAATTTAAAGATTTAACCAATAGCTACGATTAACCATTTATAACTTCAAGATTTAATCAATAACTGTGGTTCACATTCAACTAAATAATTAATCAATATCTATGGTCAAATAGTCCACTTTAATTTCTAGATGTAACCGTTAAATACGGTCATCCAGTTCATGTCAACCGCAGGTTTAACTAATTACCGTGATTATCCTATAACTCGGTCGGTATAAATGTTGGTGTTTGAAAGATGTCTATGTCCTGATAAGGGCTGGTGCGTAAGAGCTCTCGAAGAGCAGTTCAGTATGGCAAGTGACTATATGAACGTTATTCGTCTTAACGTGCTATCATAAGAGAGAACAAGTTTTCCGAAAACAGTTTGTGTTGCACTGGTCTTTTCAAGAGATTAACATGTTAAATACATTGTTTAAAAACAACAGTTCTCCTACTGAACAAATAAATTTAGATTAGTAAATGCTTTAACGACCTCCAATTTTTCAAAATTAACTGAAATGTTATAATAATATTATAGTTCTTTACGCTACTAACATGCACGCCCTCTACGCCACTTTGAAGCAATTATAAAACTATTCAGTTACTTCTAGCATTACCAACTAAACGGTGAACACTTTTACTGGAATAATTTTTTTTTTTTACTACAACTAAGGTGCGATACTGTATACACAAACTGACCAATAGTTCTTTCCTTTTCTTATTCTTAGAAAACGTGATTAGGTGAGTAAGATTACAAATTCGATCTTAGGTAATTTTTGAAAATTTCTTTCTTTGAATATTTTTTTTTGCGTGATACTCGCGTCGAATTTTCGTCTACACTAGCAACTATATCTACATAATCTAGATACCACGTGCATATATATATATATCCATTATGAAGTTAAGCTTTTGTGGTACTAAGTTCCATCAGCGACAATCTATAGATTAGGCACGTTACATGTATTTAAATAGCTTCGTTCATCTTCCCTTTATTCGCTACTGCATAGCTGCTCATAGAAAAGCTATGTGTTTCTTTCTTTCTTTGTTTTTCCAAGAACAAACTTTTAGTTCATAGCACTGTTGTGTATTGACCGATTTGAGATCTAGTTACGCTTTTGGAATCAAAAGGTCACACCATATGATTGATGTATTTGACCACGCCCAAGGACTCATGGATTTAATGACGCTAACTTTGCTTAAAAGAGTTTCAACTTGAGGGTAGGCTGGTATAGATCCTGATGAGCGACAAAATTGAATCTGATATACGTATGCTCTACACTTCATACTGCTAGTGCACAAAAATACAGCTAATAAAAATGGAAACAAAGGTCTCATAGATTAATTCACTCTAAGTCTGACTAAGTCCCGCGGATGTTGAGGGTTCCTCTTGTTTATTATAAATCAAACATATTCGAAGACTGTAAATCTTGAACACTATTATACAATCATGACGAAATATTAGAAAAATTAAAATTAAGCAACACACCTTGGAGGACGAGCCACAGAAATTAGATAAAAATAATGACGTCAAAGAAAGATATTGGAGCAGAAACCATAAAAAAGTAGATCTGTTGATACCGTTTCTCTTTTTTCACAGATCTAATTTACGTCCCTTTTCGTAAAGTTTCTACTTTCCTCACTGATGTAATTTATGTTTCTTTTCGTACAGTTTCTACTTTCCTCACTGATGTAATTTAGGTCTCTCTTCGTACAGTTTCTACTTTCCTCACAGATGTAATTTATGTCTCTCTTCGTACAGTTTCTACTTTCCTCACAGATGTAATTTATGTCTCTCTTCGTACAGTTTCTACTTTCCTCACTGATGTAATTTATGTCTCTCTTCGTACAGTTTCTACTTTCCTCACTGATGTAATTTAGGTCTCTCTTCGTACAGTTTCTACTTTTCTCACAGATGTAATTTATGTCTCTCTTCGTACAGTTTCTACTTTCCTCACTGATGTAATTTAGGTCTCTCTTCGTACAGTTTCTACTTTTCTCACAGATGTAATTTATGTCTCTCTTCGTACAGTTTCTACTTTCCTCACTGATGTAATTTATGTCCCTTTTCGTACAGTTTCTACTTTTCTCACTGATGTAATTTAGGTCTCTCTTCGTACAGTTTCTACTTTTCTCACAGATGTAATTTATGTCTCTCTTCGTACAGTTTCTACTTTCCTCACTGATGTAATTTAGGTCTCTCTTCGTACAGTTTCTACTTTTCTCACAGATGTAATTTATGTCTCTCTTCGTACAGTTTCTACTTTCCTCACTGATGTAATTTATGTCCCTTTTCGTACAGTTTCTACTTTCCTCACTGATGTAATTTACGTCCCTTTTCGTACAGTTTTACTTTCCTCACTGATGTAATTCAGGTCTCTGTTACCATCGTTTATTCTTTCTCACTGATCTGATGTATGTGAGGTTGATTACACTTCTTTGTTTGTCTTATTTCTTTGTCGATACCCATCATTAGTGGTTCAGAAGATGGTTGTTGTCTATATGCATCCTCGTTGGAAAACAATCCCAGAAGTCTCAACTGCAGGATATTTTAAAATAAATATAAAAAAAATTAGATTGTAAACACATTTAGTTTTAAGTTAATTGAAAGGGCGTGAAAAACCAAAACTTGAATGTCCTTGATAGTGTCTCTTTCAAATCCTATTAAAATAATAACTAATGCGGCATTTTTTAAAAAAAATTGTGGTATACTGAAAGATGGTATATTCGCATGTAGCTTTATCAATAAACATGTAGTTCGATACCCATGATGAGCAGAGCTCATATGTAGCTTTATCAATAAACACTTAGTTCGATACCAATGATGGGCACAGCTCGATGTAGCTTTATCAACAAACACTAGTTTATTTATCAATAAATACTGAGTTCGACACCCATGATGTGCATAGCTGGTATGTAGCTTTATCAATAAACACTTAGTTTGATACTCATGATGGGAACAGGTCCCATGTAGCTTTATTAATATATACTGAGTTTGATACTCATGATGGGTACAGCCCGCATCTAGCTTTATCAATAAATACTGAGTTCGAAAGCGATGATGGGTACCGCTCAGATGTAGCTTTATCAATAAACACTTGGTTCGACACCCATGATGGGGACAGCTCGCATTAGTTTTATCAATAAACACTTGGTTTGATACCCATGATGGGAACAGCTCGCATGTTGCTTTATCAATAAACACATAGTTCGATACCCATGAAGGGGTCAGGTCACATGTAGCTTTATCAATAAACACGGATTTCTATACCCATGATGGGTACAGCTTGCATGTAGCTTTATCAACAAACACTTAGTTCGATACCCATAATTCGCACAGCTCGATGTAGCTTTATCAACAAACACTAGTTTATTTATCAATAAATACTGAGTTCGATACCTATGATGGGTACAGCTCACATTTAGCTTTATCAATAAACACATAGTTCGATACCGATGATGGGTACAGCTCGCATCTAGCTTTATCAATAAACACTTAGTTTGATACCCGTGATGGGCATAACTTGCATGTAACTTTAACAATAAACACTAAGTTCGATACTCATGATGGGCACATCTCGCATGTAGCTTTATCAATAAAATCTTAGTTCGATATTCATGATGGGAACAGGTTCCATGAAGCTTTAACAATAAATACTGATTTCGATACCGGTGATGGGTACAGCTCGCATCTAGCTTTATCAATAAACACTTAGTTCGATACCGATTATGGGCACAGCTCGCATGTACCTTTATCAATAAAGATTTCGTTAGATACCCATGATAGCTACAGCCAGCATGTAGGTTTATATATGAACTCTTAGTTCGATACTCATAGTGGGTACAGCCAGCATCTAGCTTTATCAATAAATATTGAGTTCGATACCGATGATGGATACCGCTCGCATCTAGCATTATCAATAAACGCTTAGTTCGACAACCATGATAGGCACAGCTCGCATTAGTTTTATCAATAAACACTTGGTTTGATACCCATGATGGGAACAGCTCGCATGTTGCTTTATCAATAAACACTTAGCTACATACTCATGATGGGAACAGGTCCCATGTAGCTTTGTCAATAAACACTTAGTTCGATACCCATAATGGGCACAGCTCGAAGTAGCTTTATCAATAAACACTAATTCGATATCCATGATGGGAACAGCTCGCATATAGCTTTATCAATAAACACTAGTTTATTTATCAGTAAATACTGAGTTCGATGTCGATGATGGGTATCGCTCGCATGTAGCTTTATCAATAAACACTTAGTTCGACACCCATGATGGGCACAGCTCGCATTAGTTGTATCAATAAACACTTGGTTTGATACCCATGATGGACACAGCTCACATGTATCTTTATCAATAAACACTTAGTTCGAAACTCATAATGGGCACAGCACGATGTAGCTTTATCAATAAACACTAGTTCGATACCCATGATTGGTACAGCTCGCATGTAGCTTTATCTATAAAATCTTAGTTCGATACCCATGATAGGAAAAGCCCGCATTTAGCTTCATTAATAAATACTGAGTTCGATAACGATTATGGGTACCGCTCATATCTAGCTTTATCAATGAACATTTAGTTCGATAACCATGATGGGCACAGCTCGCATGTAGCTTTATCAATAAACACGTAGTTCGAAACCCATGATGGGCACAGCTCACATGTAGCTTTATCAATAAAAACTTAGTTTGATATCCATGATGGGCACATCTCGCAAGTAGCTTTATCAATAAACATTTACTTCGATACTCATGATGGGAACACGTACCATGTAGCTTTATCAATACATACTGAGTTTGATACTCTTGATGGGTACAGCCCGCATCTAACTTTATCAATAAATACTGAGTTCGATATCGATGATGGGTACCGCTTGCATGTAGCTTTATCAATAAACACTTGGTTCGACTCCCATGATGGTGACAGCTCGCATTAGTTGTATCAATAAACACTTGGTTTGATACCCATGATGGGCACATCTCACATGTATCTTTATCAATAAACACTTAGTTCGATACCCATGATGGGAACACGTCCCATGTAGCTTTATGAATAAAAACGGATTTCTATACCCATGATGGGTACAGCTCGCATGTAGCTTTATCAATAAACACTTAGTTCGATATTCATAATGCGCACAGCTCGATGTAGCTTTATCAGCAAACACTAGTTTATTTATGAAAAAATACTGAGTTCGATACCGATGATGGGTACTGCTCGCATCTAGCTTTATCAATAAACACTTTCGACACCCATGATGTGCATAGCTGGTATGTAGCTTTATCAATAAACACTTAGTTTGATACTCATGATGGGAACCGCTCCCATGTAGCTTTATCAATATATACTGAGTTTGATACTCATGATGGGTACAGCCCGCATCTAGCTTTATCAATAAACACTTGGTTCGACTCGCATGATGGGGACAGCTCGCATTAGTTGTATCAATAAACACTTCGTTTGATACCCATGATGGGCACATCTCACATGTATATTTATGAATAAACACTTTGTTCGATACCCATAATGGGCACAGCTCGCATGTAGTTTCATCCATAAAATCTTAGTTCGATACCCATGATAGGAAAAGTCCGCATCTAGCTTTATTAATAAATACTGAGTTCTATACCGATGATGGGTACCGCTCGCATCTAGCTTTATCAATAAACATTTAGTTCGATAACCATAATGGGTACAGCTCACATGTAGCTTTATCAACAAACACTCAGTTCGATACCCATGATGGGCACAGCTTGCATGTAGCTTTATCAATAAACACGTAGTTCGATACCCATGATGGGCACAGCTCAGATGTAGCTTTATCAATAAACTCATAGTTCGATTCTCATGATGGGTATAGCCCGCGTCTAGCTTTATCAATAAATACTGAGTTCGATACTCATGATGGGAACAGCCCGCATCTAGCTTTATCAATAAATACTGAGTTGCATACCGATGATGGGTACCACTCGCATCTAGCTTTATCAATAAACACTTGGTTTTATACCCATGATGGGTACAACTCACATGTATCTTCATCCATAAAATCTTAGTTCGATACCCATGATGGGAAAAGCCCGCATCTAGCATTATCAATAAATACTGAGTTCGATACCGATGATGGGTACCGCTCGCATCTGGCTTTATTATAAAACACTTATTTTGATACCCATGATGGGTACAGCTCGCATGTAGCTTTATCAATAAACTCTTAGTTCGATAACCATGATGGGCACAGCTCGTATGCAGCTTTATCAATAAACACTTAGTTTGATACTCATGATGGGCACAGCTCGATGTAGCTTGACGAATAAATACTTAGTTCGATGCTCATGATGGGCACAGCTCGCATGTAGCTTTATCAATAAACACTTAAATCGATACCCATGATGAGCACAGTTCGCATGTAGCTTTATCAATATACACTTAGGTCGAGACCCATGAGAGGCACAGCTCGCACGTAGCTTTATTAATAAACTCTTAGTTCGATATTCATGATGGGAACAGGTCCCATGAAGCTTTATCAATAAATACTGAGTTCGATACCGATGATGGGTACAGCTCGCTACTAGGTTTATCAATAACCACTTAGTTCGATACCGATTATGGGCACAGCTCGCATGTAGCTTTATCAATAAACACTTAATTCGATATCCATAATGCGCACAGCTCGATGTAGCTTTATCAACAAACAATAGTTTATTTATCAGTAAATACTGAGTTCGATACCCATGATGGGTACAACCCGCATAAAGCTTTATCAATGAACTCCTAGGTCGATACTCATGATGGGTACAGCCTGCATTTAGCTTTATCAATAAATACTGAGTTCGATACCTATGATGGGAACAGCTCGCATGTTACTATATCAATAAACACATAGTTCGATACCCATGATGAGAACAGGTCCTATGTAGCTTTATCAACAAACACTAGTTTATTTATCAATAAATACTGAGTTCGATACCTGTGATGGGTACAGTTCGCATTTCGCTTTATGAATAAACATTTACTTTGATACCCATGATGGGCATAACTTACATGTAACTTTATCAGTGAACTCTTAGTTCGATACTCATGAAGGGTACAGCTCGCATGTAGCTTTATCAATAAACACATAGTTCGATACCCATGATGGGAACAGGTCCCATGTAGCTTTATCAATAAGCACGGATTTCTATACCCATGACAGGTACAGCTTGCATGTAGCTTTATCAACAAACACTAGTTTATTTATCAATAAAGACTGAGTTCGATACCTATGATGGGTACAGTTCGCATTTCGCTTTATGAATAAACATTTACTTTGATACCCATGATGGGCATAACTTGCATGTAACTTTATCAATGAGCACTTAGTTCGATACCCATGATGGGCATAACTTGCATATAGCTTTATCAATAAATACTTAGTTCCATTCTTATAATGGGCACAGCTCGATGTAGCTTTATCAATAAACACTAGTTAATTTATCAATAAATACTCAGTTCGATACATATGATGGGTACAGTTCGCATTTAGCTTTATCAATAAACACTTGGTTCTATACCCATGATGGGCGCTGCTCACATGTATCTTTATCAATAAACACTTGGTTCGATACTCATGATGGATACCGCTCGCATCTAGCTTTATCCAAGGGTATAAACACTTGGTTTGATACTCATGATGGGTAAAGTTCACATGTAGCTTTATCAATAAACACTTAGTTCAATATTTATAATGCACACAGCTCGATGTAGCTTTATCAACAAACAATAGTTTATTTATCAGTAAATACTGCGTTCAATACCTATGATGGGTAGAGTTCGCATTTGGCTTTTTCAATAAACATTTAGTTTGATACCCATGACGGGGAAAACTGGCATGTAACTTTATCAATAAACACTTAGTTCGATACCCATGATGGGCACAGCTCGCATGTAGATTATAAAAACACACTTAGTTCGAAAACAATGATGGGCACTGCTCGCATGTAGCTTTATCAATAAACTCTTAGTTCGATACCCATGATGGGCACAGCTCGCATGTAGCTTTATAAATAAATTCTTCTTTCGATACCCATGATGGGCACAGCTCACATTTAGCTTTATGAACAAACTCTTAGTTCGATACTCATAATGGGCACAGCTCGATGTAGCTTTATCAATATACACATATCTCGAGACCCATGATAGGCACAGCTCATCCGTAGCTTTATTAATAAACACTTAGTTTGATACCCATGACGGGTACCGGCCGCATCCAGCTTTATCAATAAATACTAAATTCGATACCTATGATGGGTACAGTTGGGATTTAGCTTTAGCAATAAACACTTAGTTTTATACCCATGATGGGCACAGCTCGCATGTAGATTTATCAATAAACACTTAGATCGATTCCCATGATGGGTAAAGTTCACATGTAGCTTTATCTATAAACACTGAGTTCTATACCCATGATGGGTACAGCTCGCATGTAGCTTTATCAATAAACACTTAGTTCGATACTCATGATGGGTACAGACTGCATTTAGCTTTATCAATAAACTCTTACTTCCATACTCATAATGGGCACAGCTCGATGTAGCTTTATCAATAAAGACTAGTTCGATACCCATGATGGGAACAGCTCGCATGTAGCTTTATCAATAAACACTTAGTTCGACACCCATAATGGGCACAGCTCGCATTAGTTTTATCAATAATCACTTGGTTTGATACCCATGATGGGAACAGGTCCCGTGTAGCTTTATCAATAAACACATAGTTCGATATTCATAATGCACACAGCTCGATGTAGCTTTATCAACAAACACTAGTTTATTTATCAGTAAATACTGCGTTCGATACCTATGATGGGTAGAGTTCGCATTTAGCTTTTTGGATAAATATTTAGTTCGATACCCATGATGGGTAAATCTCGCATTAGCTTAATCAATAAATACTGTGTTCGATACCGATGATACTATCGTTTATTCTTTCTCACTGATCTGATGTATGTGAGGTTGATTACACTTCTTTGTTTGTCTTATTTCTTTGTCGATACCCATCATTAGTGGTTCAGAAGATGGTTGTTGTCTATATGCATCCTCGTTGGAAAACAATCCCAGAAGTCTCAACTGCAGGATATTTTAAAATAAATATAAAAAAAATTAGATTGTAAACACATTTAGTTTTAAGTTAATTGAAAGGGCGTGAAAAACCAAAACTTGAATGTCCTTGATAGTGTCTCTTTCAAATCCTATTAAAATAATAACTAATGCGGCATTTTTAAAAAAAAATTGTGGTATACTGAAAGATGGTATATTCGCATGTAGCTTTATCAATAAACATGTAGTTCGATACCCATGATGAGCAGAGCTCATATGTAGCTTTATCAATAAACACTTAGTTCGATACCAATGATGGGCACAGCTCGATGTAGCTTTATCAACAAACACTAGTTTATTTATCAATAAATACTGAGTTCGACACCCATGATGTGCATAGCTGGTATGTAGCTTTATCAATAAACACTTAGTTTGATACTCATGATGGGAACAGGTCCCATGTAGCTTTATTAATATATACTGAGTTTGATACTCATGATGGGTACAGCCCGCATCTAGCTTTATCAATAAATACTGAGTTCGATATCGATGATGGGTACCGCTCAGATGTAGCTTTATCAATAAACACTTGGTTCGACACCCATGATGGGGACAGCTCGCATGTAGCTTATCAATAAACACTTATTTCGATACCCATGATGGGCACAGCTCACATGTAGCTTTATCAATAAACTCTTAGTTCGATACTTATAATGGGCACAGCTCGAAGTAGCTTTATCAATAAACACTTAGTTCGATACCCATGATGGGCACAGCTTGTATGCAGCTTTATAAATAAACATTTAGTTAGATACTTATGATGGGTACAGCTCGATATAGCTTTATCAATAAACAATAGTTCGATACTCATGATAGGCACGGCTTACATGTACCTTTATCCATAAACACTCAGTTCGATACTCATGATAGGCGCAGTCCGCATCTAGCATTATCAATAAATATTGAGTTCGATAACGATGATGGGTACCGCTCGCATCTATCTTTATCCAAGGGTATAAACACTTGGTTTGATACCCATGATGGGAACAGGTCCCATGTAGTTTTATCAATAAACACATAGTTCGATACCCATGATAGGTAATGTTCACATGTAGCTTTATCTGTAAACACTGAGTTCTATACCCATGATGGGTACAGCTCGCATGTAGCTTTATCAATAAACACATAGTTCGATATTCATAATGCACACAGCTCGATGTAGCTTTATCAACAAACACTAGTTTATTTATCAGTAAATACTGCGTTCGATACCTATGATGGGTAGAGTTCGCATTTAGCTTTTTGGATAAATATTTAGTTTGATACCCATGACGGGCAAAACTGGCATGTAACTTTATCAATAAACACTTAGTTCGATACCCATGATGGGTAAATCTCGCATTAGCTTAATCAATAAATACTGTGTTCGATACCGATGATGGGCACAGCTCGCATGTAGCTTTATCAATAAACACTTAGTTCGATACCGATGATGGGCACAACTCACATGTAGCTTTTTCAATAAACTCTTAGTTCGACACCCATAATGGGCACAGCTTGGATTAGTTTTATCAATAAACACTTGGTTTGATACCCATGATGGGAACAGGTCCCATGTAGTTTTATCAATAAACAATTAGTTTGATACCCATGATGGGAACAGCTCGCATGTAGCTTTATCAATACACACTTAGTTCGATACACATAATGCGCACAGCTCGATGTAGCTTTATCAATAAACACTAGTTAATTTATCAATAAATACTGAGTTCGATACCCATGATGGGCACAGCTCACATTTAGCTTTATGAATAAACTCTTAGTTCGATACTCATAATGGGCACAGCTCGATGTAGCTTTATCAATAAACACTTAGTTCGATACCGATGATGGGCACAACTCAGATGTAGCTTTATCAATAAACTCTTACTTCGATACTCATAATGGGCACAGCTCGCATGTAGATATATCAATAAACACTTAGTTCGATTCCCATGATGGGTAAAGTTCACATGTAGCTTTATCTATAAACACTGAGCTCTATACTCATGATGGGTACAGCCTGCATTTAGCTTTATCAATAAACTCTTACTTCCATACTCATAATGGGCACAGCTCGATGTAGCTTTATCAATAAAGACTAGTTCGATACCCATGATGGGAACAGCTCGCATGTAGCTTTATCAATAAACTCTTACTTCGATACTCATAATGGGCACACCTCGATGTAGTTTTATCAATAACACTTAGCTCTATACCCATAATGCGCACAGCTCGATGTAGCTTTATGAATAAACACTAGTTGATTTATCAATAAATACTCAGTTCGATACATATGATGGGTACAGTTCGCATTTAGCTTTATCAATAAACACTTGGTTCTATACCCATGATGGGCGCTGCTCACATGTATCTTTATCAATGAACTCTTAGTTCGATACTTATAATGGCCCAGCTCGATGTAGCTTTATCAATAAACACTTAGTTCGATACCCATGATGGGCACAGCTCGATGTAGCTTTATCAATAAACACTTAGTTCGACACCCATAATGGGCACAGCTTGCATTTGTTTTATCAATAAACACTTGGTTTGATACCCATGATGGGAACAGGACCCATGTAGTTTTATCATTAAACAATTAGTTTGATACCCATGATGGGAACAGCTCGCATGTAGCTTTATCAATACACACTTAGTTCGATACACATAATGCGCACAGCTTTATGTAGCTTTATCAATAAACACTAGTTAATTTATCAATAAATACTGAGTTCGATACCTATGATGTGTACAGTTCTCATTTACTTTATCAATAAACACTTAGTTCGACACCCATAATGGGCACAGCTTGCATTTGTTTTATCAATAAACACTTGGTTTGATACCCATGATGGGAACAGGACCCATGTAGTTTTATCATTAAACAATTAGTTTGATACCCATGATGGGAACAGCTCGCATGTAGCTTTATCAATACACACTTAGTTCGATACACATAATGCGCACAGCTTTATGTAGCTTTATCAATAAACACTAGTTAATTTATCAATAAATACTGAGTTCGATACCTATGATGCGTACAGTTCTCATTTACTTTATCAATAAACACTTAGTTTGATACCCATGATGGGCACATCTCGCATGTATCTTTATCAATTAATGCTTAATTCGATACCCATAATGCGCACAGCTCGATGTAGCTTTATCAATAAACACTTAGTTTGATACCAATGATGGGTACCGCTCGCATATTCCTTTATCAATGAACACTTAGTTCGATACCCATGATGGTAATATATCCCATGTAGCTTTATCAATAAACACATAGTTCGATTCCCATGATGGGTAAAGTTCACATGTAGCTTTATCTATAAACACTGAGTTCTATACCCATGATGAGTACAGCTCGCATGTAGCTTTATCAATAAACACTTAGTTCAATATTCATAATGCACACAGCTCGATGTAGCTTTATGAACAAACACTAGTTTATTTATCAGTAAATACTGCGTTCAATACCTATGATGGGTAGAGTTCGCATTTGGCTTTTTCAATAAACATTTAGTTTGATACCCATGACGGGGAAAACTGGCATGAAACTTTATCAATAAACACTTAGTTCGATTCCGATGATGGGTACGGCTCGCATGTAGATTATAAAAAAACACTTAGTTCGAAAACAATGATGGGCACAGCTCGCATGCAGCTTTATAAATATACACTTTTTTCGATACCCATGATGGGCACAGCTCACATTTAGCTTTATGAATAAACTCTTAGTTCGATACTCATAATGGGCACAGCTCGAAGTAGCTTTATCAATAAACTCTTACTTCCATACTCATAATGGGCACAGCTCGATGTAGCTTTATCAATAAAGACTAGTTCGATACCCATGATGGAAACAGCTCGCATGTAGCTTTATCAATAAACTTTTACTTCGATACCCATAATGGGCACAGCTCGATGTAGCTTTATCAATAAACACTTAGTTCGACACCCATAATGGGCACAGCTCGCATTAGTTTTATCAATAAACACTTAGTTCTATACCCATAATGCGCACAGCTCGATGTAGCTTTATCAATAAACACCAGTTAATTTATCAATAAATACTGAGTTCGATACCTATGATGGGTACAGTTCGCATTTAGCTTTATCAATAAACACTTAGTTTGATACCCATGATGGGCATAACTTGCATATAGCTTTATCAATAAATACTCAGTTCGATACATATGATGGGTACAGTTCGCATTTAGCTTTATCAATAAACACTTGGTTCTATACCCATGATGGGCGCTGCTCACATGTATCTTTATCAATGAACTCTTAGTTCGATACTCATGATGGGTACAGCCCGCATCTAGCATTATCAATAAATATTGAGTTCGATACCGATGATGGGTACCGCTCGCATATTCCTTTATCAATAAACACTTAGTTCGATACCCATGATGGGTACAGTTCACATGTAGCTTTATCTTTAAACACTGAGTTCTATAGTCATGATGGGTACAACCCGCATCTAGCTTTATCAATAAATACTGTGTTAGATACCGATGATGGGTACCGCTCGCATGTAGATTATCAAAAAACACTTAGTTCGAAAACTATGATGGGCACAGCTCGCACGTAGCTTTATCAATAAACTTTTAGTTCGATACCCATGATGGGCACAGCTCGCATGTAGCTTTATCAATAAACTCTTATTTCGATACCCATGATGGGCACAGCTCGCATGTAGATTTGTCAATAAACACTTAGTTCGATGCCGATGATGGGCACAACTCACATGTAGCTTTTTCAATAAACTCTTAGTTCGATACTTATAATGGCCCAGCTCGATGTAGCTTTATCAATAAACTCTTAGTTCGATACCCATGATGGGCACAGCTCGATGTAGCTTTATCAATAAACACTTAGTTCGACACCCATAATGGGCACAGCTTGCATTAGTTTTATCAATAAACACTTGGTTTGATACCCATGATGGGAACAGGACCCATGTAGTTTTATCATTAAACAATTAGTTTGATACCCATGATGGGAACAGCTCGCATGTAGCTTTATCAATACACACTTAGTTCGATACACATAATGCGCACAGCTTTATGTAGCTTTATCAATAAACACTAGTTAATTTATCAATAAATACTGAGTTCGATACCTATGATGTGTACAGTTCTCATTTACTTTATCAATAAACACTTAGTTCGACACCCATAATGGGCACAGCTTGCATTTGTTTTATCAATAAACACTTGGTTTGATACCCATGATGGGAACAGGACCCATGTAGTTTTATCTATAAACACTTAGTTCTATACCCATAATGCGCACAGCTCGATGTAGCTTTATCAATAAACACTAGTTCGATACTGATGATAGGCACGGCTTACATGTATTTTTATGAAAAAACACTTTGTTCGATACCCATAATGGGCACAGATCGATGTAGCTTTATCAATAAACACTTTGTTCAATACCCATGATGGGCACAGCTTGCATGTTGCTTTATCAAAAAACACTCAGTTCGATATTCATGATGGTCACAGCTCGCATGTAGGTTTATCAAGAAACAGTTAGTTCGATACCCATGATGGGCACAGGCACATGTAGCTTTATCAATAAACACTTAGTTCGATACCCATGATGGGCATAGGCACATGTAGCTTTATCAATAAACACTTGGTTAATAACTAAAGTTTCAAGAAATTTTTGTGACTTTTTTTGCTATTAAATACAAATCTCATTCTTAAGTATTTATGCAATTGAAATGCTTACTATTATTTAAAGAATATTTAATTTAGCCCTTTGTGTTTGTTTGTTTTTTGAATTTCGAACAAAACTACTCAAGGACTATCTGCGCTAGCCGTCCATAGTTTAGCAGTGTAAGACAGCTAATACAGGGAAGGCAGCTACTCATCACCACCCATCGCCATCCGTTGGGCTACACTTTTACCAACAAATAGTGGGATTGACCGTCATATTATTACGCGCCCTCAGCTGAAAGTGTGAGGATGTTTGTTGTGACGGGGATTCGAACCCGCGACCCTCGGATTACGATTCAAGTGCCTTAACTACCTGGTCGTGCCGAGCCAGCCATTTGTGTTATTGTTGGCTAACAGGCGATTTACAAGAGCACATGACCAACGTGTAGCGTAACATCTAGAACTTTAAGAAAGGATGTGGGCGGTGTAAAATAATCATTTACCAATTCATTGGAATAAATGGAAAAGATAAAAAGTGTCTTAGAAAACATAGCCATATGACAAAAATATATTAACTAGAAAGCACTTAAATACTATCTTCCCAATGTAGTAAGTAAATAGTTATAGATTCATTGTAAAAACATTGTTATTAGAAGTTACATAATTCTGTACAAATTAAACGATTGCAACTCGTTCTACGTGAGTACTAAACTCTTTACGTGTTAGCTAGAAAAATCAACATTTTAACATGAAAGGTGCCTTACATGAACACTAGTCAAGTCAACATTGTAATATGAAAACTCATTTAACTTAAACATAAAGTGAATACTTTCCACAAACTTTTCAGTAAAGATAACGAGTTACAATAGTAAAAACGCGAGTGCATTTTTAAAATGTCCCGTATTACAAATATGTCATACCACTCTGTATATGTAAATAAAGAACAAGGCATGTGAGATACTGGACATTCCTGTTTATAAATAAAGAACTAGACATATTAGACACTGGACACTGTTGTTAAAAAAACTGGACATGTTAGACACTCGATTTTGTTGTTTATAAATAAAGAACTTGGCATGTTAAGCACTGGACACTATTGTTTATAATTAAACATTCTTGCATGTATGGTATTGTTTAGACACGTAAGGACAACACTGTTTAAACATACAACAATGATATCGTTTAAGCACATAAGTACGACACTGTTTAAACATACAGAAATAGTATTATTTAGACACGTAAGTACAAACTGTTTAAGCATGGAAGAATATTATTGTTTAAAACTTAGGGACGGCATTGTTTAAGAATACAAGAATGATATTGTTTATCATAACAATGGACGGTATTGTTTAAAACACAGGAATGACACTGTTTCAACATACAAGAATGGTATTGTTGTATTGTTTAAACAAGTAATACGACACTGTTTAAATGTACCAGAATGATATTCTTTAAACTTGTAAGTATGGTTACCAAAATTAAAGTTAAAATGTTTATCACGGATACATCAGCTCACTTTATCCGAATTGTTACGTATCAGAAGGTAAAGCTATTAAACAAGATGTCGTGGAAATGTTGTATGGACACGCCCTCTTGATGTGAAGCTTCACTGAGTGTTAAGTTTCTATAGTATGTCAGGTTGGGAGGGTCGCAGAACATGGACGATTTTTCTTTGCGTGAGGCATGATAATTTATATTAACATGATTCCAAGCAAATATATTAAGTACCTTCGAAGTTCTGAATTCAAAATAGAAAACAGGAACATTTTCGAAATGTACAGGGATACCCATAATTATCTCTCGCTTATCACACTGATAAAATGAATATTGTTTTTTCTCGTTTCTTTAAAGATGTTCTAAGTAATTGCACTCATTATTGATGAACGCCTTTGGTGCTGTACAAATGTCAAGGGTTGACATGTTGAAAATGATATTTTAACATATATAGTCTTCGGATTTACAACGCTAAATTCAGGGCTCAATTCCTTTCAATGGATACAGCAGGCAGACAATGTGGTTTTGCTATACAAAAGCACACGTAGTGCAGACATGCTTAACATGCATGGACATTTAGCCTATAGCAACCAACTTTCGGATTTGGGTTTGCTTGCATTTAGCGAAAAGAAATACGAGTGCCATTAGTGTTAGCTGATCCTAATTTACCAACGACAGAGTAAGGGAAAGGCAGCTTGTCAACACCACCCACCGCCAACTTTTGACCCACTCTTTTACCAACAATAGTGGGATTGAACGTCACATTATAACACTCACCCTTTCAGCCATGTGGGCGTTATAACGTGACGTTCAATCTTACTATTGTTAGTAAAAGAGTGGCCCAAAAGTGATGAAGAGAAGAACCCACTGCCCTCAGCTATCCAATAAAACTAGTAGAAACTTTAAAATAAAGTGAGTAGACATTTTTAGATAAAGCTATTAGAAGCTATTAAATAAAGTTAGTAGAAACTATTAAATAAAGCTGGTAGAAACTATTAAATAGAACCAGTGGAAAACATTAAGTAGAAACTATTAAATAAAGTTAGTAGACACTATCAAATAAAGTTAGTAGACACTATTAAATAAAGTTAGTAGAAACTATCAAATAAAGTTAGTAGAAGCTATTAAATGAAGCTAGTAGAAACTATCAAATAATGTTAGTAGACATTTTTAAGTAAAACTATTAGAAACTATTAAATAAAGTTAGTAGGCACTATCGAATAAACTAAAATTGTTAATAATAGGTGACCAACACAAAGTCGAAATGAAACGAGCCGTTTCACCATTGTACTTCAGCGGTGCGTGGTATATGAATTTTTTTTTCACCACCTATTAGAACAGAATTTCTGTGTTTGTGAAGAACAAATCACTAGCAAAAGTTTGAGTGTGTTTTGTCAGAACGCAAAGTTAAACAAACACTAGCTCGCATGTTTCCAGTGGAGCAATCAGAAGATCTTGAGCAAAATAAGCAAAATCATTGTTGAAACCTTCTAAAAATCTAGAAAAGAAGAAATAACTTGAATTACATTAGAAAACAAAGATTATTTCTTTTTTTTAGGATGAATGATTGGTAAGTAACAAGAGCAATTGAATACTATTCTTAGGTTTCAGTTTCTTGATACATTTGTTTCCCGCTTAGATACAAATTATGACACTTATGAAAAATTAGTTGTTGAAACGTCATCAGAGTAGTTGATTTTGTGTTGTTATTACCCTTAAACTGTGGAAACTATTTTAACATTTCTTGTTATTTGGGCTGTGGGTAATAACGCTTCGTAAAAATAAGGATATTTGACATTTCCTATAGTGATTCTTTACGCTTGAAAGGGCATGATCAGTCGTAACATCTTTAATGAGTTCCATAATGCAGCACAAGAAATCATTTTGACCAATCAATACGCTGTTTTAAACCATATTGTTAATGTAATCTTAGCAGAAGTAAAAAACTAAATAATTTAAAAGCATTAATATAGTTCGTAACATAAAGAAATGTATGTTAATGTAATCTTAGCAGAAGTGAAACTAAATAATTTAAAAGCATTAATATAGTTCGTAACATAAAAAAAATGTCCATTCTAGAAGTTAGTTCATGTATTTAGTAGCTTTAACTACATAGGAGAGGCCATATCTCATGCATAACGACTTAACAAGTTTTCATTCGCTCGAGCTACTTCACTAAGAGTATTTTATTGATTAGTAGAGGACCCCTCTTTTTTTTACACATGCTACATAGAATCAAGCTGCTTTAAATTTGGAAGTTTTAATTTTATATCCCATCTGTTTTTACTAAATTATTAATGACCATGCTATTAAATCCACACACACACACACACACACACACACATATATGGTATCCTGATTTTATTCTAGAGAGTATAATTCTATGTAGTAGGTCACCACCAGATGTAGTATTGGCACGTGATGTGACCGGGGACGTAGGTTTCCATTGAGTTAACTTTAGCGAGCTAGGTTTCAGTTCAAATGATGCCTCAAAACATAATGTGGTTTTCTGGCTAACTGGCCGAATTTTATCGAATATTTAAGGTGGGCTTCATCTCACCATTATTTGGTCACCAAACCTTACTTCTACCTATAGCTAATAAACCTCATACTGACCAATATCCAGTCCTTAATTAGTCCTCAATATCAAATGAAATTGAAATATGTATACTGGAGACTGACCAATGTTGGGTCATCAAACCTCATTTTCAGATGTAAATAATAAGCCTATTACTGACCAATATTTGGTCGTTAAACCTCACTTCAACGAGTAACTATTAAAACTGACCTAGTTCAGAAGTAACTTATGAACCTAACACTGACCAATGTTTGGTCGTTAAGCCTAATATGTACTTCATAATGTTGTTATATCTACCTCTGGGTATTAAGTTCGTTTATCTCTCTGCTGTGACGGTTGACAACACTAGTTGCTAAGCAACAGAGTTTATTACATGGTGTAGATATTCTTGTAATCTGCTGGTGCTTATATTATTTAAATATATTTACGTCATAGCTGTGGGTGATTACTTTTGTGATGGTAGATACGTCACACCTGTGGTTGGTAGTACAAGGCGTTATACGTAAAACTAACATTTACATCCAGTTACTACAGTAGAAACTGACAAATATTAGTTTGCTTCTTACATGTACATAATAACATTTTATTTATTTATATATATTACTTTGTTTTGAATTCTGAGTTCTAAGGTTGTCAATGTAGAAATTACAAACGTAAGATTACATCTAGAGCATATGAACTGATAAACATTGTTCATATTTACTTTTCAATTACAAATACTTTAATTCTACATATCGATTTTAACAAGAAAATTTATTTAACTTATGGATAAGTCGTTCTAAGAATTCTTTTAGCTTGTTGTTATTATCGCAAGACTATATTCATGTAAAACGATAACATCTCATGTTCATTAAATCTAAAATTCATTTCTGGAAGGCAGATATTATTAATTGAATTTGTTCTCAATAACTTCATCTAGTGCCAGGAAGATGGGCTCTCGCCTCGTAATGTGGGTCGTGAGTTCGAATCCGCGTACCTCCAAACAGGGATATTATAAAGTCATAATCAATCCCACTATTCGTTGATAAATCCCATAGCAACTCCTTCTGTGTGTACATTTTAATGTGCACATTTTAATGATTATAAATACATTAACAACTGTATTGAATTATCTTTGTTAAGGGTGAGTCAACAGCTAGCACAATGAACTCTGTTTTCTTAAATTAAGTCTTATATTTGTTTCAAAACCTACTAAGTTCGTTAATAAGTAATTACTTAATATACTTAAAAAAAAACACTTTCCAAGACAAGACGATAAACAGTAGTATTACATATATTAGATATTTTCGGACAAATATATCACACATATAGTTTTCTATGATTTGTAAATACATACGTCACATCTTTAGTAATCTGTACCCTCTAGATATACTGATATTGGACCTGATGTTACATATATCTTGTAAATATATACATTACTCCTATAGCTCTCTCACTCTCTAGATATATACATACACATCATTCCTGTGATTGTCTATAACGTGTGGTGTGACTGACTTACTGTTGTATATTTATTCTGATGTTTCTTATATTGTTAAATGTGTATTGCGAAATTTCCACTTATTCACTAAACCTGAAGAAAATTCTCGAGTGCAAGAATCAACAACATGTATGTCTGTAAATGCTGGTGTATCGTCAGTAAAGTTGCTGTAACTTATAAAAGGTAACCAACGTAACATGAATGGACAGTTTATATCGTTGATTTACTATATTTGCTGTACTATAAACTTTAGAAGTCATGATTGGGAAACTACAAATATATGACCAGGAATTTTGATGTTACAAACCGTTTAATTTTAACTTCAGCGGATTAACTTTGGACATTAGTATTTTACGAACACATTTTAAAATCTCAGTGGAAAAACTCACATTGAATTGTACTGATATCAACTCAGAATTCATTTGCTCATCGTGAGCCGTTGATAAAATATTCAGTTTGCAAACTTTTATATATAAATAATTATTTCTAATAACTATCTGTAATAACCATTATTATAAATTGTATTGTTGTTTGTATAGTGAAATATATTTGTATTAAGAGAGAAAATTTTGCGTATCAATCTTGTTGGCAAATATGATAAATTGATATATATTGAACTTCAAATAACTTATAAGTTAAAATCAAAATTAACTTCAGTTTTAAGCTATTCGAAATCGTAATTCGTAACAGTAGATATATCCATCACACCTGTGGTATTCTGTATACTGTATATGTCTAAATCACACCTATGGTTGGCTATATTTTGCAGACATATATACATAACTCTTGTTGTTGTCTGAAGTCTGTAGATATATAATTATATTTATTTAGTACATATACACATGGCATCTTAGATTGTCTAATATGTATATACCAGTCTTGTGGTGTTCAGTGGTCTGTAAATATACACGTCACGCCTGTAATTTTCTATGTTGTGTAGATATGTAACGTCACATGTGGTTTCTATATTAGTTATATATTTACATCACTCCTGCGGTTTTTCCATGTCGTATAAATATATACATCACCTCCGATACAGTACTTCCCCCCCTCTCAAAAAATTAGCTAGCCTTGTTCATTGCTACTCCCTACATGTGAACTTTTTTTTTATGTATGCTAAAAGCCTTTTGCTCCCACTATTGGTTTCTTTGTTTATTTTTGAATTTCGCGCAAAGCTACACGAGCTAGCCATCCCTAATTTAGCAGTGTAAGACTAGGTGGAAGGCAGATAGCCATTACCACTCACCGCCAACTCTTGGGCTGCTCTTTTACCAACGAATAGTGGGATTGATCGCCGCTTATAACATCCCCACAGCTGAAAGGGCGAGCATGTGTAGTGCGACGGGTATTCGAACCCGCGACCCTCAGATTAGAAGTCGAGCGTCATTTTACCAAGAGGAGGGACCATTTATCGTTTTATTCCCGTTTCCCTGTCCGAGCTTTCTGGTCGTTAGGCGTGTGCGCGCGGTATGGGGATCCTTTTTCACCTGCATTTTAATGGCACCATCCTCGGGTCATGTAGTGATGCTGTGGGGCGGGTCGTGTGCGTTGATATTGTCGCTGGAGGTTGTAAGATTTGGCTTGTTAATGTCTATGTACCTGTTCAGTACGGGGAAATGGATTCCTTCTTCTCGGGCTTGGACAGATTCTTGATAACGCAGGCCGAAATTGTTCACGGTGTTGACTTCATTTGCGTACTGGATCCTCACCTAGGTAAGACAAGACTGAAGGTAATCCTCTTTCTGGTGATAAGTCTACGCAGACTCTGCGAGCAGTGCCGTTGCACTTAGAGTTTTTTTATGTCAGACGTGCATTCTACGAGTCTCCTTTTGTGGCCACTTGGACCAGTCAGGGTGTTTCTTGTCACCTTGACAGGTTCTAAGTTACACCTAGCCTTAAGCAGAGCCTTGGCAGGGCTGCAGTTCACTACAACTTCACTACACGTGTATATAGAACATCACTACACATACATAGAACACCACTACATGTATATATAACATCACTCACTACATACACATATAGAACATCACTACACATACATAGAACACCACTACATGTATATATAACATCACTCACTACATACACATATAGAACATCACTACACATACATAGAACATCACTACACATACATAGAACACCACTACATGTATATATAACATCACTCACTACATACACATATAGAACATCACTACACATACATAGAACACCACTACATGTATATATAACATCACTCACTACATACACATATAGAACATCACTACATACACATATAGAGCATCACTACATGCATATAGAACATCACTACATATATATAGACATCACTACATACACGTATAGAACGCCACTACATGTATATAGAACATCACTACATAACATATAGAACGTCACTACATACACGTATAGAACATCACTACATGTATCTAGAACAACACTACATGAATATAGAACATCACTACATATACATATAGAACACCACTACATGTATATAGAACATCACTACATACACATATAGAACATCACTACATGTATATAGGACATCACAAAATGTATATAGAACATCACTACATACACATGTAGAACATCACTACATACACATATAGAACATCACTACATGTATATAGGACATCACAAAATGTATATAGAACATCACTACATACACATATAGAGCATCACTACATGTATATAGAATCTCACTACATGTATATAGAACATCACTACATACACATGTAGAGCATCACTACATACACGTATAGAACATCACTACATGTATATAGAACAACACTACATGAATATAGAACATCACTACATATACATATAGAACACCACTACATGTATATAGAACATCACTACATACACATATAGAACATCACTACATGTATATAGAACATCACAAAATGTATATAGAACATCACTACATGTATATAGAACCTCATTACATAAACATATAGAACATCACTACATGTATATAGAACCTCATTACATAAACATATAGAGCATCACTACATGTATATAGAACATCGCTACATACACATATAAAACATCACTGCATGTATATAGAACATCACTACATGTATATAGAACATCGCTACATACACATATAAAACATCACTACATGTATATAGAACATCACTACATACACATGTAGAGCATCACTACATACACATATAGACCATCACTACATATATGTAGAACATCACTACATATATATAGAGCATCACCACATGTATATAGAACATCACTACATGTATATAGAATCTCACTACATGTATATAGAACATCACTACATACACATGTAGAACACCACTACATGTATATAGAACATCACTACATGTATATAGAACATCACTACATACACATATAGAACATCACTACATGTATATAGAACATCGCTACATACACATATAAAACATCACTACATGTATATAAAACATCACTACATGTATATAGAACATCACTACATACACATGTAGAGCATCACTACATACACATATAGAGCATCACTACATGTATATAGACCATCACTACATATATGTAGAACACTGCGTCAGTGTTCGGGGTCCGATGGATTGCCGGTGGAATTTTATCGTCATGTGTAGCATGCTGTCGGATCTTTGTTTGTTAGACTTTTTAACAACTGTCTGACTAGTGGGTCAATGCCGCATGGTACGCTGGATGGTCTCATTTCACTTATATGTAAGGATCCCAGCCAGTCTAAAGATCTTTCTTCCTGGTGTCTCATATTTCTCGTCAATGTGGACACAAAGGTTATTTCGAAAGTTCTGTGTGCCCGTTTGGGTGCGGTTATGCCTCGTTTGGTTCACTACACTCAGACATGTCGTGTGTGGGGTAGAAACATTCAACAAAATCTGATGCTTCTCTGGGGTCTGTTCCACTGTATCACAAACAGGGGTATCCCTGGTATCTTTGTGTCCCTCGATCCGAGCGAAGTCTATGATCGAGTTCACTAAAAAGTTTTGTAGTTTGTTCTGGAGAGGTGTGGTATTCACCCTATGTTTATCTGGCCTGTGCAAGTCTTGTACGTGACAGCTTCGAACAGGCTCTTGATTAACGCATATCTGACGTTTTCCTTTACCATCTTGCAAGGCGTTCGTCAAAGCTGTCCGTTGTGCCCTTCGTTTTATGCGTTGGGGATCGGGTGCCTGTTCTCTTATCTGTATCACTCGGTTTCAGTGCGTGGCCTCCAGTTGCCGGGGTGGTGGTGTGAGTGTCAAGTATGTTTCCCATGCAGATGATGTGAATCTGTTCCTTGAGAACTCAGCATCCCTGGATTCGGTGCTGGCCATTGTCCATCATTAGACTTAGGCCAGTGCTACCTGGCTCAACTACGCCAAGTCTCTGACTCGGTGGTTGGGCAGATGAGCCTCGTTTGCTGACTCCCCACTTAGACTTGAGTGAACTTCTTCCCTGGTCACTTGCCTTGGGGTTTGTTTTCTTGCAAGCCCCGAAGTTGCCTGGGAGCAGGTGGTGCAGCGTGTCGGCTCGGTAGTACATGATGTCCTGCTAGTTTGTTTGGTATGGTGGAAGTGGTGAGGAGGATACTTCCCTTGGGATTATTCTTCCTCTGGATGACCACACTGCACGGGTTATCGAGCGGTATGTCTTCGCCTTTCTGTGGGGTGGCAGCCTGAGTCTGTGTCTCTGCTTTCCTTGACTCTGCCGCCTCGCAGGGGAGGTCTGGACATCCCATATGCCCCTACCCAATGTCTTTCTCTTTTTCTATCGACCATCTTTCGCTATTTGTCTTTGGAGGGTCATCTCTGTTGCCACCTCACTAGATTCTTGGTTGGCACGATGCTCAGGCCTTTTGGTGTTTAACTAGGCCTGCAAACACCAATGTGTTTTGACACTCCTTCCTAGTATGTGGACGCAGCAATGGCGATTAGGCGCTGTTGTGCCGCGTCTGATGATGTTTCAACAGACTCCCGTACCCTCTACCGCTTGCAGGTCCCTGGGTGTACCCATAGGATTAAGCAATACCACCCTGCTCTTCCGTGTGATGTTATTTGGAGCCGCTTTGTGCTGCGCTATGTTGATATCTACCTCCAGGCTGGTGCATAGTACATAACATCCTTCTGATGAGAGAGCGTACATTCTTGTGGAATCGTTGTAGAACTGAGATGCGTTCTTTGTGTCACTCTCAGGTGGAGCCTGTTTTGCACATGTTGGTCCTTTGTCCGTCTTCGGTGGCGATCTGGACGAAGGTGGCCCGCCTTTTCCATGTCCCGGCGCTCTCGGCAAGGATCATATAATATTTCTCCCTTGCTGCGCTTTTTTATATATCGGTGTATTATGTATATACATGTAGCGTGTTTTTCTTTTTTATTTTTATTTTCCCTTTTCTTATTTTCATCTTTCGAAGCTCTACTAAAATAAATGGTCGAGTCTAACAACACAAAATGCATATTTTTTTCTTTATGTTCATTGGCCTTAAGATTTTGGCCAGCAATTTTTTTTTCACAGTGTAGATGTGTATGTATGTATCGTGTTTTTAATCATCATGACAATTTGTAATGTCGTTTTTGTTGTCAATAAGTTCAAAATTGCAATGTCAACTTCAACAGCTAAGATTTATGTTACTTACCTCTAAATGTTAGTACCTTTTTTAATTTTTATTTTCTTTTTTACATTTTTTTTTCTTTTTCTTATACTTGTTTTAACTTGGGAGAGCAGTCACCTTCCCACAACTATTTGCAGACAGTGAAGAGTGATATAGATTTGGGACCTTTGTGAGCTACAGCACCCACATCTTGCTCTCTTAATTTTTAACTTTCGAATCTTTTTATCTGAGACTAACGAATTGGAGGTTAAGACTGACAGACGGTGTATCCCCATCACAATATGGGTCCTACGTCCGGATTTACCTCCAAAACCTAGGATAAATTTTATAAGCCCGCATTGTAGTTTGTACCCTCGGATCCTTTTTTAAAAAAATATGCCGCTTATTTTATCTCATATTAATGTGTTTTGGTTTATGGCTTGAAAGTTTTATGGTTACAATATATATAAATATACACACACATTACACTTGTGTTTGTTTGTTTTCTGAAGATATACACACACATTTGTTGTTGTGTCTATTTTGTAAATTTATACATTATACTTTTAGCAGTATGTATTGTGCAGAAAAATACATCATTCCTGTGGTTATGTATGTCGTGTAGGTGTATATACCTCACTTCTGTGGTTGTCTATGTGGTGTAGGTGTGTAACGTCATACGCACATGTTGAATTTGATGTAAACATCTGTAATTGTTAATACTGTGTAAATATATATACATCCATTCCTGTGGTTGTCTATATTTAGTGACTATATATTTCACTCATGTGGTTGACGCTGGTAGTATGTGTGTATGTATATATATATATATATATATATTTATAAACTAATATCACTCCAACGGTTCTCTATATTGTGTGAATAGATATAAACATCACACCTGTGGTTGTCTATAAACTGTAAATACATCACTGCTGTGGTCGTCTTCATGTTTTAGACATATACCTTAATTTACTGGTGGTTAAATATATGTTCTCAGTTTACTGGGTAGTCATTTATGTTCTCAAACAGGAATGATTCAGGTGAAATTTCCTTTAAATAACCATTACGTATTTGTTCTTTTTTTGCTATTACAAGATAATAGGTGTTTATTTTTAAAAATTGTCTGGATATTATGAACATATCAATATATTTAAATCAAATTATTATTTGTTAAGATAAGTTTTATTTATATTTAATCATTAATTTTTTTTAAATACCAAAGGTTTCCTTAGATAAAGTTTTCTGCCATCTATCGAAGATAAACTTTATTTTTTTTTAATATCTAATATTTTAAAAGTTCAAAGGTTCCGGTAGTTAAATCTGCCATTTATTGACGAAATTTATCCCCTCTGAATTTTAGCTGGGAAGATTTGAGCTTTTGTTCGATGTACTTGTCGACATAGTATGTTACAATTTCTAATGAAATTATCTGTAATTATTTTCCAACCAAACACAAAATAAATTCATCGCTGTTTTATTAACAAGTAATAAAATAATTTTTTTCAGTTCTTTTATTTTGCAGATAACTAAATTTAGGGTTTAATTCAAATTCAATGTATAACCGTTTTTAATTTTTAAAACGTGAGATAAACTTTATAGAAATAGTACCACCTACTTTGTCCACTGACCGAACTTATTTACAGATCACCTAGCAACTTCCTATAGAAAGCACATAATAACCTCAGAGAGAATATAAATCAATCGCTAGTATAAGATACCTAGCAATTTCTGATAGAGGATGTCCAGAAACCTATGATAAAGGATATGTAGTATTTAGTTATTTATAGAATATATTTGGAAGATGTTTGTATTATTAAGAAACAACTATGACTTGTAATGTACTAGACAATTAGTGAGACTTTTCGCACAGCAGTTGGCCACACCCATATCGATATATTTTAAAAGTGGGGTTTGCAGTTATAAAAGTTGCATGTCCTGCCATCTGTTAGTGGGTAGACAAACAAATTTCGTACAGATGGAAGAATACGTTAAATTGGTACACCATAAAATAAACAGCATAAAAATTCTGATACAATAACAAATTGCAGTAGTTAAAACACGTATTTATTAGGAATGTTACTTAAAGGAGAAAAGGCGGAAAACACGAAAATTATCAATCTAACAAAATATATCCCAGTAACTTGGTTGTTTTAAAACGAAATATTTTAAATTAGCATTTTAAAATAAAATTTGATCAATTACAGGACGTGCTCTTTTTTTAAAAAAAAGAAGAGAATTCAATAAAATAATATCACTAAAGAAGAAACAGTGCCATCTAGTGATGCACAAAGAAACCGTTCTTGTTTATTTAACTAAATTTTTGGAAATTTATCACGTCGCCTCGACTGAACGGTATGTGTCCTAATACACAAGTAACGCGTGTTGACCACTTACCATAACATACTATGAAACACCCCTGGTCAAAGTAGTTTTCGGTGATCTCAGTTGAAATGTTTTTCACATGGCAATAAACAATAAACAAAACTTTGTCCCACTTCAGTGATATTAAACTATGTTGACTTTGTCAAATCTCAATGATAATGAATGATGTTGATCCTTTGTAATTATTAGATATACATGACAATTTTCATTTAAATGTAATGCCAGTATTATGATTTAGATAGTTTAGCACGATAGCACGAGTGTTAAATTTAGTTATTGTTAGAATAAATGATTGCAGGCCTGTTTGTAAATCACACGGTGTATCGTTGAATAGTTATAAACCGGTATTTGTGAATAGCTATAAACTGGTGATAGTGAATCACACGTTGTGTGGTTCGATACTAAAAATCTGGTGATAATGAATCACATTGTGTGTAGTTCAATACTTATAAACTGGTGATGGTGAATCACACGGTATGTAGTTGAATACTGTGTGTAGTTCAATACTTATAAACTGGTGATGGTGAACCACATGGAGTGTACTTCAATACTAATAAACTGGTGAGAATGAATCACACGGAGTATAATTCAATACTTATAAACAGGTGATGGTAAACAACACAGCGTGTAGTTCATTACTTATCAGCTGGTGATGGTGACCTATACGGTAGGTAGTTGAATACTTGTAAACTGGTGATGGTGACCTATACCGTAGGTAGTTGAATACTTGTAAACTGGTGATGGTGAATCACACGGTATGTAGTTTAATACATAATACTTATAAACTGGTGATGGTGAATCACACGGTATGTAGTTTAATACATAATACTTATAAACTGGTGATGGTGAATCACACGGTATGTAGTTTAATACATAATACTTATAAACTGGTGATGGTGAATCACACGGTATGTAGTCTAATACATAATACTTATAAACTGGTGATGGTGAATCACACGGTGTGTAGTTCAATACTTATAAGCTGGTGATAATGAATCATACTTGTGTAGTTCAATACTTATAAACTGGTGATAATGAATCATACTTAGTGTAGTTCAGTTCTTATAAACTGGTGATGGTGAATCACACGGTGTGTGGTTCATTACTTATAAACTGGTGATGGTTAATCACACGGTGTGTAGTTCAATACTTATAAGCTGGTGATAATGAATCATACTTGTGTAGTTCAATACTTATAAACTGGTGATAATGAATCATACTTAGTGTAGTTCAGTTCTTATAAACTGATGATGGTGAATCACACGGTATGTAGTTCAATACTTATAAGTTGGTAATGGTGAATCACACAGTATGTAGTTGAATGATGAACCACACGGTGTGTATTTCATTATTTAAACACTGGGGATTGTTTTATTACTGACTCTCCGAATTGGGTTTCTTACGTATTTCAAGTGTTTGTTAAGTAGGATCTGTTTAAGATGGGGAATACTATTTGTTTAAACATGTAATATTTCCAAACTTAAACAGGTCCTATGGTACAAACACCTAGAGTAATTCATCATAATTAATTCTCCATAAATACGTTAACTTGTTACTCGGTATATTCTCTTGATATGTTTTATTTTTGATGATTTATACAAGTTACAAGCACTCAAATAAAAAGAGGCCCTTCTATGAAACACATTTTCTATACAATTAATTCAAATGATCAAAGTGCGAGAGTTGCACTTAGAGTAGACATTTATAAAAGTTAGTTGTTGGTGATTAGTTGAACCTATATCAAATGTTTGATCAATTAACGAAACCCAGTACAACATCGACTATATAATAAACATCTGGAATATTTTTTTATAATTAGTTGTCCGTAAATAATGGTTTAAAACATTCACTTTTTACAGAGTTTACAAACTGATCAAAAGAAGCCGTTGCTTAAAGCCATGAAGATATATTTCAAATGTTTGTTTCATTTTTTTATCATTTTTATTTCCTCTGTTTTACAATAAAATACTGGATAAACGTTTAATTATGTTAAAGCAAATTAAGAAATATTAATATCTAGTTCGTAATTTAATGACGAGAGATAGCTGTTGTATATAGTTTAACACAGTAAATGGAGAATTTTAATACTCTATGGTTTTTAGAGAAAATATATTCCACTCCTTTATAAATGAGGAAGAAATTTGCATTTTAAAATTAACCAAACAAAGTATTGAAATAAATAAAACGTAATTTTTTAGGGTAAACAAAAATACGATATTAACCTGTTGACTGCCAAGTATTTCAGCTGCTACGGCAACTCCGAGCCAAGTTCAAAATACAACTCTAATGCTTCTTCATTTTGTAACCTTTTTCGTGACGCCATTTTGGATCGAAAGTGAAACAATATGTAAGTAGGTCAAATGCGTGTATGGTGCTGACATCCAGCGTTGAAGTTAGGTATTATTGAGAAGGAATTAACTCGTCCGTGGCACTGTGTTACCGATCGGCTTGGACGAGTTATCTCATCTACGGCACTGAACAGGTTAAATCTTCAATACACAGTTTATGAAGTTTTATTAAACATACCTAGAGATACAGTGAATAACAATAACAAAGGTCGTGCTTGCCTAGTGGCTTCAGCATATGTACTTTGTCTTCATTTGTTAACTTTATCTATTGGTTATGCAGCATTTTTTAAATCACAAAAGAAGCGATTAAATACCAGATATGAAATCTGTTGCATCGTTTAAAAAATGCAAACAGTATAGACTTATATCTCAAGAATCACATTTGTTTTCCAGAGACATAATAAGTGTTTTCTATCTTATTATATAGTTATGTTGATAAGCAATGACCGAACACTAGTGATTTATATCTTATGAACTAGTGTTTACATAAAGAACTGGTATCTTATTCGTGATCTATGTTCGTTTGTATAAAGAATTAGTAGTCGTGGTGACTTGTGCTCGTTTGCGTAAAGAACTATTAGTCTCTTTATGACCTGTGTTCGTTTACGTAACGAACTGGTAGTTTATTTATGAACTAGGTGAGTTTCGTCGACTTTAAAAACAGACAGTCCGTTGTTGTGGTGAGCTAAGTACGTCTACCTAGGTATCTGATTTGGTATTGAGCGAACAGGCATTTCAAAAGTAGAAAAAACATTCGAGAATCTTATTAATAAGAAGAAAGATTTAACCTGAGTGTCAAGGCAGATACGTCACACACATACGTCACACTCACACAAATGATAGGTTAATGAACAGAAAGTGAACTAATTAAGAATTCTGAATCAAAATATGTGACCGTTTAATAAATGAAACATAAATTGAAAGATAATTCAATAAAACATAAACTTCAACAAAACCAAGAAAGGAACATAATGAAGTCGACTTTGATAACAAAGAAAAACGTTTTATTGTTGTTTTTTTCAAAGCGGCAACAACAAACAAGTCAACGTCACAATGATTTAGGTATCAAGATGTAGCCAACCACAATTACATTTCCTGGTAGGAAGGCTGTCTCCATGCCCCCACGTGACGAACAAAAGGTAACCTGATCTCACGCCACGGTTATACTGGTGAAGAATATAATAAAGTCCTATGTAATAGACGAGCAAACCTAGATTACGTATAGGGGTTAGGAAATGCTACGGTCCGACGTGACGGACAAGAAAACCTATGTGAGATACCTAATTCTAACATTTTTAATGATTTTGGCTGTGTTTCATTTATTATTTCCTTATATAATTTTGTTTAATTGCATTAAAATTATAACTCACTTTCTAGCTTATTATTTATATAGGGCTCCTTGTACCGTTGTCCCACTAACAAATTGTCAGCTCAAATAGTCCTTGTGTAGCTTTGACCAGAACCGTTTATCTTCTAAACTTTAGTATAACAATTAATGAACACTTAAATTGTCTTGTAACTTAGGCGTAGCAAGATGTTTACGTTGGACGCGTTTATAGTACGAAGTTGATGTTCGGAACGGTAACTTGCGTTATTGAATGTATTATTATTTAGAATGAAGCTTGGAACGGTAACTTGCGTTATGGAATGTATTATTATTTAGAATGAAACTTGCTGAACACAATAATAAAGTTGTAAACGGGAACAAAAATTCGAGCCAGAGATTTGTGACATAAAAGGCGAATTCAAAGAAGTGTATCGTTATGAAACATACAGCTTTATATGAAGAAATATTTGCTTAACAATAGTGTTCCTATGGCACATCAGAATTCCTATTTGTTCATTAAGGAACATATTTCCTTAACTCATCAAATTATACAGCTGTATTAACATATCACGGTTATTTTACATGATATGGACCACAGTAAACCTACAGTTTCCTTCATATTAATAGGTGTAAACAAATCTACAGTATTTAATTAAAGTAACATCAAGTTTATACCAATCACAACCCAGTAACTGTCGAAACGAGTGTCGATACATTCTCAAGACGGCTGGTATAGATATTAAAATTTTAATTAAAATAAAGTACAGAACGACATTTCGACCTTCTTAGGCCTTCTTAACCAAAAATACCAAACGATACACTCGTTTTGACAAGTTATACGTTTAAAGGTAGAACCAACGATTATGACGGAAATTACCATTTTAAGGTAATTTTAAGGTACAAGCCCCCCGCTAGTACAGCGGTATGTCTACGGATTTACAACGCTAAAATCAGGGGTTCGATTCCCCTCGGTGGGCTCAGCAGATAGCCCAATGTGGCTTTACTATAAAAAACACACAAACACACACTTTAAGGCACATGTACTCTTTAATGCAAGAAGATATTTATAAATCTCAATATAGAATTTTCCAAGACGTTGTTGTCTCGTGCTATATTCCTAAACTAAATACCGACCTTGTAGCGTGCAATGATTGGAGAAGTTCACAAGCCTGGAATGAGAAACATCACCACGATAAATCACTTTCCATCAAATGTGTAGTCCACCATATCAGCCGTCTTCTTGGAGTGTGTGTGTGTTCTCTGAGTAGGAAAGAAATCGAATATAAGGCGAGACAAAAAGCAAGTTCCATTTAAAGTACCAGATAGCCATACACCCGATTTATCTTGACTTTGATGATCAGACATTTTTCTTGTCAGTTATAACTCATCGATATCAGCGATATCCTGTTTTGCAGTCTCTTACTAAAACAATAAAAACGACACTGATAAGTTTTTATTGTTTATTTTCTTATTAACTGTTCACAATTAATTTGTGTAAAGAAAATATCAAATAACTTGAGGTACATTTCATAATATTCTTAACGCTGAAAATGAAAAAGTTGTTTTTTGTTACAGAAAGGGGCTATCTTTGCTATGCCCGCCGCGGGTATCGAAACCGCAAACATGCCGCTTTGTCACTATGGGAAGAAAATGAAAGAATACATAGAGAGATAAACTAGTATACAGATAGAATTAAATGCAAGATACGATATGGTGGTGTCTTTGCCTGAAGATAGGTGAAATTAGTACAACACAATCGTCCTGTCCTGAACGATTAATATAAACACCGTGTATGTGTCAGTGTTATTGTAATATTGTAAGGGGGTTTCGTATAATTCCAGCATTTTAATAGAAAACGAGTCATTTCGTTCATAAATATTACTAAAGTACACATTATGTCTGGAGTTGTTAGGCTGAAGAAACGAAATCGTTTACCATGATAAGGGAACCTACCGTTCGAGAAGATCAAATCATGTATCTCAAAGTTTCTTTTCTCTTAACTCCTATTAAGATAAGCTGTTTATCTTGATAGTACTAAGCAAGAAAGAAACGATATCTGAACAATGAATATTTCGTTCTTTTTTTTCCATCACATTTACTGTTTCTGCTAATGCCAAGCCATTACTTTCCAAATACTTGTTTAAATATATTCTTATATTCTAACAAATCATGTAACAGTACATCTCAAAAACAGAATAAAATAAACAGTTGGCAATAGACATGTCTTTCAGATCATTATGCTTGTTCGCAACTCCTGTTTGTGTTTTGTTCTGCAGTTTTCTGTAAATCCTGCTGAGAAATTGGTTGTTATTATAAATTTATGATTAAAATTGGTTAATATTATAGATTATTGTTAAAACTGGTTAATATTGTAAATCTTAATTTAAACTGTTTAATATTATTAATTATATTAAAAATTAGTTAAGAATTTATACGATGCCAAAAAATCAAAAGTAATTTATATTAGTCTTTATCGACCATAAGATAATCTGACTGTGTCACAGTCACCTGAGGTGTATTCAAATACGCTTGGCTTGGTTGGAAATCTAGGATTTGTAAGTTCTTTCACACGAGTTAATAATTTTTTTTTCTTGAACCAATATAACCTTGATGACTGAAGAACGAAGTAAATTTATTATTTACTTTTGGTATTTTTTTTCGGGAATATTTACATTAACTGTTATAGAAATTGAAGTAGAAATGGTGGTAATATAATTTCTTAGAGATAAGAGAAATTTGTGATTTTGAAAATAAAATAAAGAAAGGCTTAAGATATTGTAACAGATTCAACCAAGTATACAATGTTATACCGTGAACTTGCTGATGTAAGAAAAGCAAAGTTACAAAGTTTCCTGTTATAACTGATAGAAGATAACATTCTAAATTAAAACAACAACAACAGCATTATTTGAATATTAGACCGACAGACAACCTGAAGGAAGGTGTTCTTTGATACCAGTAGTTTCTAGCTCAAGAATTTATGGCCTTGACTTAGTTTGTTTTTTTCTGTTACACTACTGACGACCTTTACCGCCAATGGACATATCTTGAAAGACTGTTTAATTTTCTCCAGTGAAATACACGAAATTAATTCTAAGAGCAAAGTTTATTATGTAAACTTCGCTGTAAGTAAACATATCACTTGATGTTGCATACTGCCGGAAGAAGTTTTACAGTTGAGTGTTAACTTAATATTACATATCGTTAGAAGAAGCTGTACAGTTGAGTGTTAAATTGATGTTACATACCACCAGAAAAAACTATACAGTTTAGTGTTGACTTTATGTTCATACAACCAGAATAAACTATACAGTTCAGTGCTGATTTGATGTTACATACCACCAGAAGAAACTATACAGTTCAGTGCTGACTTTATGTTCTTACCACCAGAAGAAACTATACTATTGAGTGCTTACTTTATATTCAATATGTATCAATTATAACTCCATGTTTACCGATACACTGAACTTATTGTTGAATGGGATGATTATGTAGTTCACGAAAAGTTGTTATTTCGTTAAGACTTCTATTATTATTATTATTATTCTATTATTATTAGCCTCCATTCCCACTAAAACGGCTGAAAATATTTACAAGTATTTATTCATTATTTACGCTTGAGATGTTTCTTGGTTCAGGTAAATCAGGATTTGGTTTTTCTCCTCTTTCAACCCTAGAACTTAATGTTAAGTAAATATCAATATTTAATATCTTCACTATAATCCTGCAGGGAATTTCAAGTCAAACAGAATAGTTCTGTTCTCACCTGCATCATACCATTTCTTTAGATCTACAAATAAACCGTTTCTGACTCTCAGCTGAGACGATGATTTTCGATCTTGTCTTTCAAGACTGAGGTCTCCTGAGGAAATTCAAAAATTCTCTAAAAACAGAATAAAAAGGATGGCAACTATCACTATACCAGAGCAGTAAACACTTAGTACTTTTTTTTCAGGGAAACAATACTATTTCCATAACAACGTGTAAATCATTAGTTGTTAAAATTCATCCATGAACAATCGAAAAAAATCCTAGCTTTCCCTTTATAGAAGCGCCATCTATTTAAATAAGATCTTTGTCGGTGTTATTCATGATTATTCTCCTATGGCTTAACGGTAACTTGAGGATTTATAATCCGATAATTCATGGTTCTATCCTAATGTCATACACAAAGTACATTAACCAGTTGGATTATTTGGTGCTAAAAGAAATAAACAATTATAAACCATTTCTCACTATAATTTTCGCAACAACAAAACCAACAACATGAAACACTCGCCAAATCAAAATAGGTTTGTTGGAATTGAAAAGAAATTATTCAACATTTAAGTTTATTACGATTTAAAAGTAATTTGTTTAATAAATCAATTTTAACTTAATGTTGTCTTTACCATATATTTTGAGCTTACATTATTCATGTAGTTTTGTTATTGTACGTTTAGGTTAGTGACAAACAAATGGAAAATAACCTCAAGACTACACCGAATAACATCTGGTTTCTTATATTGGTCACTCTTCGATTGACGTGATATGTTTGAAATTAATCACCAACATACACACGGGATATGTGTGTTCTAACCAGTATGGGTATCGAAACCTTGTTTCTAGCATTGTAAGTCTGAAGACATACCGCTGTGCCACTGACCCCTTATCGAGGCAACAACAAACACAATATTTTCGTCAAAGCAACTTTTATCCTGTTTAAGACAAATAGCTCAAACTACAGGACATCGAATTGATAGAAATATTTAATACATAGAAAATGGAAAAATGTTTGAAACACGTTGCTTAATCTTTCCTAGTTGTTGTTTGTTATTAAGCACAAAGCTACCCAGAGCTCTGTCTACTACGGGTTTTAAGCAGTATAAGTTCGAAGGCATATCGCTGTGCTACTAGTGGGGTCACCTTCATTCTACCGTCAGAATACTTTGACAAACACACAAGTTTTGCTTCTTTAAACCGAGTCGCTGTTACAAGTTACTTGGTACACAGTTGAGCTATCTTAACGAGCCTCTGTTGAAGGTTCACTCAGAGTCTAAATAGTCCTAAATTGAGTTGCAGTTAAAGGTTTAAAAGTTTAATACCGTTACACTTAGTTACTCTTACAAATCTAAACAATAACATCCTTACACAAAATGCTACAAATGTACATATACTTCAGTCTGAAATATAGTTAGTATTATAGGATTGGTTTATTTAGGCTAAACTGATATCACCAACATACACAATTCATTTAGGAAACATTTCCGCTATTAGAAACATTTGGGATTAAACTGAACAACTTCTGGTATTACACAATTTATACTTCAGATTTCTGATCTTCATTTAAATAGACCGTTGGGGGATTAGCGTTATATTACAAGATTGGATTATTAATCAGATCAAGTAATAAAAAAGCCCAAAAGACCTAGTAGTGAGAATCGGTAATAATCAAGACATGTTTTGAGTCAGCTTGGTCTTCCTTGTACATAACACCTAGTCACACTACATTCTCACCTACCCTGACATGACCATGGTGTTATCATAGACAAACTGCACACTAGCAGTCAGGAATATATCACTTTCAACTGTAGTAATATTAAATTCAAGTATGGATTTTACGCTGTAACATTAAATGTTGATATTGTACAGCTGTATCATCCCTGTATTTCTGTTTGCATTATTTATGGTTCTCTCATTCCTACATCATTTTACATTTACAAAATGTTTTTATTATTTGTATTATGATGTTTTTCCTTTGATTAAAAGTTAGTGTATTCTTTGTTATGTAGGTAATCAAATTTCATATTATGTGCATTGTTTTTGTTCTTTTATTTCTTCACTTCATACGTAATATAAAGTTTGACTCCCTAAAGACACCGATTGTATAATGTACAAAACATTGATTATTCTACATATTCCAGTAACATAATGCTCATCTACTATTGACTGGTAATTCCTGTTTCACACTGTACTTAATCTTTTGAAAATAATATAAGTTGTTTGTAAATAAGAACTAACTTTAAAGGTAATGATAACATCGTTTACACTAGAAATATGATTAAAAAATATCTGTACTATGTCTATAGTGTTCATTGGTCATCTCTACATATAGAATCTACTAGTTCTATAATATCACTAATTTTGACAAACAAATAACCACTTTGTAAAAATGTATTAATCTAATTTGCCGATATCAGATTTTTAAGTTCAATAATATGGTAATCTGTATCTAGTCTAAATGTGAATTATCAGGTTAGCTAGTGACAGATTGACCGTGACGTTATAACAAGTCCCACTTATGAGATTCGAGGTAATCCTGTGCATTGGCTATAATATTGTTATTATTATAAAAAACGAGTTGTATGTTCCATAACACTTTTTATACAATCATAAGGTGTAAAACAAAATGAGCAATAACTATAATTATAGGCGTGAATGAATGAAAAAGAAAAGTGGGTATTTAATGAAATTCACACCAATAGAAAGGTGTATGTGTGCGTAGTGTAATTTACACCAATGAAAAGGTGTATGTGTGCGTAGTAAAATTCACACTTGTGGAAAGTTGTATGTGTGCGTAGTAAAATTCATACCTGTGGAAAGTTGTATGTGTGCGTAGTAAAATTCACACAAATGAAAAGGTGTATGTGTGCGTAGTAAAATTCACACCAGTGGAAAGTTGTATGTTTGCATAGTAAAATTCACACCTGTGGAAAGTTGTATGTTTGCGTAGTAAAATTCACACCTGTGGAAAGTTGTATGTGTGCGTAGTAAAATTCATACCTGTGGAAAGTTGTATGTGTGCGTAGTAAAATTCACACAAATGAAAAGGTGTATGTGTGCGTAGTAAAATTCACACAAATGAAAAGGTGTATGGGTGCATAGTAAAATTCACACAGTGGAAAGTTGTATGTTTGCGTAGTAAAATTCATACCTGTGGAAAGTTGTATGTGTGCGTAGTAAAATTCACACAAATGAAAAGGTGTATGTGTGCGTAGTAAAATTCACACCAGTGGAAAGTTGTATGTTTGCATAGTAAAATTCACACCTGTGGAAAGTTGTATGTTTGCGTAGTAAAATTCACACCTGTGGAAAGTTGTATGTGTGCGTAGTAAAATTCATACCTGTGGAAAGTTGTATGTGTGCGTAGTAAAATTCACACAAATGAAAAGGTGTATGTGTGCGTAGTAAAATTCACACAAATGAAAAGGTGTATGGGTGCATAGTAAAATTCACACCAGTGGAAAGTTGTATGTTTGCGTAGTAAAATTTACAAGCATGGATAGATGTGTGTAATAATACTTAAACCAGTAGAAGGTGTTGTTGCGCAATGAAATTCACAACAGAAAGTGGTTTGTGTGAATATAAAAATACGCGCCACTAATATGAGTTGGGTCTGAATACAGTCCACCTGAGCGTGTGTGATTAGTAAAGTTCAAACCAATGAAAAGGAATGTGTGAGTAATAAACTCGCACCAACTGAAAGTTGTTTGCAAAGTAAATTTCACACAAGTGAAAAAGATCCCACTTGTTAAATCTCCCCAGAACGTTCTTTTCACACTTTGAAAATTTAAAACCGGTGATTTTCAAGAACCTGTTCCGTTTGTCACTAAAATCAAATGTTTACAGGTCACGTAAAGCTTATCTCTTGTAACTCGAGCCAACGTAAAATTAAATAATTTAAGTAATAAAAACGAGAAAGAAGATGTCGTTAAAATTCTTTCATCGACCCGTCTTTTTTTTAGCAGCTTTCAACAAACCTGAACGATAGTTTTATCTAGAGGGTATATTCAACACACCGCTCTTACAAAATCAATACCATATAAGTAGGATAAAACATAACTGAGCGCTATTAGCTATCAGTAATACTTATGTATGTAAAACTGGAACAAAAGGAAAACATGGTATTATTGTTTGTAATATCTATGATGTGTTGTTTGAAGTCGCATTTTTGATTATCATTTAAATATTCTGCATAAGAAGGTATTAAATACGTAAGATCAGATATTGTCAGTATCTTAGTAATTATATTAAATACGTAAGATCAGATATTATCAGTATCTTAGTAATTATATTAAATACGTAAGATCAGATATTGTCAGTATCTTAGTAATTATATTAAATACGTAAGATCAGATATTGTCAGTACCTTAGTAATTCTATTAAATACGTAACATCAGATATTGTCAGTACCTTACTAATTATATTGAATAGGTAAGATCAGATATTGTCAGTACCTTAGTAATTATATTAAATACGTAAGATCAGATGTTGTCAGTACCTTAGTAATTATATTGAATACGTAAGATCAGATATTGTCAGTACCTTAGTAATTCTATTAAATACGTAAGATCAGATATTGTCAGTACCTCAGTAATTATATTAAATACGTAAGATCAGTTATTGTCAGTACCTTAGTAATTCTATTAAATACGTAAGATCAGATATTGTCAGTACCTTAGTAATACTCTTTATTTATAATTAGACCATTTTTAACTTAAGGGAAATAAACTGAACGTCGTAAATACAAATACAGAATAAATAAAAAAAATACAGGGAAAACATGGATCAGATTGACGAAGTACAAATATTTAGTCAAACTGTACGTTTCTATATCTTAGCAACTTTAAATGTTAAGATAATACTTTGCTACAGGACAACTAGAAATACCTATAGATAAATCTGTGTGCTATCAAGTGTATACAGGAAATTGTAACGTTTTAAAACTACCCAGACTCAGATTACGTGAACATTAGAAACAAACAGATTCCTATATCTTTGCAACCTAAAGATGAAAAACTTTTAAGACGTAGAAACCGTGACAATTATAAATAACTACATATTTTTATGACCTAGAAACACTAGATGTTTAAAAAGTTTCAATATTTATAAACCATGAATCTAAGAAAGAACAGTTTTCCTAAGAGAAGACATCTTTTTATCTTACAATTCACAATGTCTAGATTAATCATAAGTACAGTAGCTCAACGGGATCTCTTGGAAATATTATAGAGTCCAGATAGCTCAGTATAGTAGCCTAAGTGGATATGTGGGACTATCATAGTGTCCAGCATACTGAATATGTAGATCTTCTGAGACTATCATAGTGTCCAGAATACTGAATATGTGGATCTTCTGAGACTATCATAGTGTCCAGCATACTGAATATGTAGATCTTTTGAGACTATCATAGTGTCCAGGATACTGAATATGTAGATCTTCTGAGACTATCATAGTGTCCAGCATACTGAACATGTAGATCTTTTGAGACTATCATAGTGTCCAGAATACTGAATATGTAGATCTTCTGAGACTATCATAGTGTCCAGAATACTGAATATGTGGATCTTCTGAGACTATCATAGTGTTCAGAATACTGAATATGTGGATCTTCTGAGACTATCATAGTGTCCAGAATACTGAATATGTGGATCTTCTGAGACTATCATAGTGTCCAGAATACTGAATATGTGGATCTTCTGAGACTATCATAGTGTTCAGAATACTGAATATGTGGATCTTCTGAGACTACCATAGTGTCTAGACGTCTGAATGTAATAAAGTAAATGTAGTAGAAGATGTAACCTAACTTGCAGTGGAAGATGTAAAGTTAACTGTAATGAAAAATATAAATCTAATGGAAGACTGTAAGAATCCCAGTTACCAACCTCTTCTACCTGAACGAGCAGACATCTCATACAGAGTTCATTATAAGAAAATTTCTACTTTAAGTGAAGTATTTTAATTATTCGTAACATATGAGCTTCATAATCGTTGTTTATCTCACTAATAAGTTTAGTTGTTACTAACATGAGAAGATATGAAACTGTCACAGAGTTCGAGTGAATATTTATAGTTAGTTCTGTTTCTTGTGGTTTTGACAATCACGAGAATTTCATTAATAACACCACTGTTTTAAACGTCTTGTTACGGACTTACTGTCCAGATAATTTCTAAATATAACACCTAACATTAATCGTGGAAGTGAAACAACTGGAAAAGTAAATACGTTTGTGTCCACTGGTAACGTTTTACTTCGAACGTTATGAGCATTTTTGTTCTCTTGGTTTCTGTCTAGTAAAACCAAACATTTCGTTTGTGGACAATTCCTGAATATTCAGGCATAGAAAATAAATGAAAAGCAATCGTAACAGCGAAACTGAAAAGGAAACTTCATTTTATTAAATAACTAGCTGGAGAACTAGACGGAAGTTGTGTAAGCTCGTAATTAATCAAAGGCTACCTTAGGACATGAAAAGCTGCTTCGTTTACATGTAATTATTAAAAACGCATAAAACTACAAAACACAAAAGGCGAAACCGCAAATGTGCCCATATTTCCGCTTGGGCCCAGCACCTCCTTCATCTCAAATTTGGCGAAGATGTGGTGAGAAACCCAAAAAATCTCCCCCCTCCGAAGAAATCGCAAAACTGAAAATCTATACGAGGGCTATCTGCACTAGCCGTCCCTAATTTAGCAGTGTAAGACTAGAGGGAAAGCAGCTAGTCATCACCACCCACCGCCAACTCTTGGGCTACATTTTTACTAACGAATAGTGGGATTGACCGTCACATTAGCGCCCCAACAGCTAAAGGGCGAGCATGTTTAGTGCGAGGGGGATTCGAACCCGCGACCCTCAGATTACCAGTCGAATGCCTTAACCCACCTGGCCAACAATTCATCCACACCCTGCGAATTAGTTACATAAACATACAGGAGATAGTACGATTATATTTATATAAATCTGATAGTGACCAAAGAGCACAACAGTGTGTTTGCTTGTAGTTTCTAAGCCGAAAACAACCCGATTATATTTTCTCATTCTGTATTTCAGGTTTTTGTGAAACAAATTATCTCTGCCTTAATCTCAGTATGTTATAAGTTGTCATGCTCAAGTGGACTTATCTATACTGTATTTTCCTTTAAACTTTTAAATTCTTAGTAATTTATCATGAATTGCATTCTTTCGAGCTTTTCTTGGTTAAAAATAAATATTCAAATATTTTTAAAAGTGATCCTATATGTAGTAGTGAAGTACATCCTTTTACGTGCTTAGAATAGTAGATCATGTGAACGTGGTAGGAGAAACTGAACACGTGGTTATGACCCACGTGCTCTTGTAAGCATGCCACGTCTTCTTTACGCAGCACAATACCACAATTTCCTAAATTCTGAGGAATCAACGTAGTTCTCGGTTTTCTTTTTTTTCTCACTGTATATAATTGAGAGTTCGAGCTATAGGCTGGTAACAACTTTTTTTTCCTTGGTTTCCTCTTTGTGTGAGTCTGGCAAGGCTTGAGAAAATCGATGCGACGTTACCAGTCGTGATATGTATAAATTACCTGTCCATGGAATAGTTCGTTTAAAATGCTTTTTTAATAACATACTAATTTTTTGTATCATTATTAGATTAGTGGTGCAATAAAACATCTAAAAAGTACTATAAGTTTTACTTTTCACAAAATAATTGTATAATCAAATTTTTCGTAACCAAGTAACAAGAAATGCAACTTTTTACTTTCACAAAATCAATTTTTTAATGTCCTAATATTCTTATTACACCAAATTACAAAATATCGCTAATAACTACATGTTTTGAAACGAAACTTAAATTACACTGTATAATTAAATCAAGTATTTTACTTAAATTCTTTGTTAAATAATGAATAGATTTCCTTCCATTCTGAAAAAAACAAACAATTCATTAAATGACTAACAAGCGAACTAGTAGACAAAAGAATATAGAATATTGTCTTCTAATTACGCGGGTCATCAGTGTGGATAATCTGTTAAGGGGAACCTAGATAGAGTGATGAGACCCTTGTTAAAGGGTTAATTAGCCAAAAAGGTACTGAGCCCATCAGTGTCAGGGAAATAATGAGAACGGTTATTTCAAAGTATTAGATATAGTCATGATTCATAACCATTAATTTCACGCACGTCAGTAGTTGCTATCAGTGTCGAAATAATTACATGATATTAAATGACACTTGGATATGTGTGCAAGACACAGAGCGAAATACATTACATAAATGTTATATACACTTGTGCATGGCATATGGACTTCCGGTAACATTATATGTACTTAACCATAACATATAGGTCTTCGATAATCGTTGTATATATATATACTTAGTTATGGTATATGGTCATTCAATAAATGCCATATATACCTAACCATGACAATGGAACTTCGGTAACGTTATATATACTTAATAATAGCATATATAGGCCATCGGTAAATATTATGTATATTTAACTGTGGTTTATAGGCCTTCTATAAATATTGGATGAGCTGACAAACTATGAGATGGGATTTAGAAAAATATTTGGCATACTGAATTTAAATTATATTGACTTGGGTAAACGTTTGATGCCATCCAGTGGCACACCAATAGGTCTGCGGACTTAAACACTAGAAACCGGATTTCGATACCCGTGGTGAGGAGACCAAGATAGTCTATTGTGTAGCTTTGTGCTTACTTTCAAAAGAAACATAAATGTTTGGTATACTGAACAGATATTATATGAACTGTGGTGAAGCTAAGTTAACCCAATGCGTTATATCCTATGCTGAATGTTAAGTAAATTTGAATCTGAGATAAACCTAGGAAATATTAGATAAATAATCCACTAAAATGTCAAGAATGATCAGCATAAACATGAAAAATCAAGAACAACTACTAATTAAAACTTCTTATAATTAATAACGTTTGAACAAATGATTTATATCTTTTTTTTTCAAATTAGGAAACATTAAAAAAGGTAAAATTAAAATCATCGAGTAGAGGAATGAATTTTGTTTGTTTTTGAATTTCGCACAAAGCTACTCGAGGGCTATTTACACTAGTCGTCCCTAATTTAGCAGTGTAAGACTAGAGGGAAGGCAGCTAATCGTCACCACCCCCCGCCAACTCTTGGGCTACTCTTTTACCAACGAATAGTAGATTGACCATCACATAACGCTCCCACGGCTGAAAGGGCAAGCATGTTGGGTGTAACAGGGATTCGAACCCGCCATCCTCAGATTACGAGTCGAGTGGCAGAGGAATGGTACCTGTACAAGGAACATTTGAAACAGTTATGGGAGTAAGTAAAAAAATAAATCACCTTAATATTGATTTGAAAGTCAAGGCAAGCGTGTGACAAATAAAACTCAGTGTTATTCTGTTGTGGTGACCGCAATACAAATATACACGACGTAGAATAACCAAACTAGTAGGAAGTATAAAACTTACTAGGAATACAACAGTATAGAATATAAAAATAAACATTGAACATATACATACCTTTACAGTAATCTAACATACCCAAGTCTTAACTGGACACAAAAGCAATTGTTTGTTTGTAAACCAATCATTGGAGATAACGTGAAAGGTAAGACCCCACGAGGACATTTAAATCTACCCTAGATCCTTTGACAAGATGCTAGCCTTAGATTTCATTATTTGGTTATTTCTTTTGAGATATATTGGTGATTCATCGTGGAAAGGGGAAGAAAGTTTTATGTATCTAATCGATTATTTGATGAACGTTTATAAGAAATGTTTTCGTGAAAAATTACGTTTTTCTGGTTTTTCTCTATTGACATGTCAAGTCGATTTCCTAAAGTTTGCGAACATTCATTATTTAGTTTCTGACACGTTCAGAACTTTCCAGAACAGTGGTTCTTAACCTTGTTGGAAGTACTGAACCCCGAAAGTTTCGTACTTGCGTTCACTGAATCCTTCGTAATTGGAAAAATAAAATATGATTTTTTTCAAATTCAAAACATAAGTAGATATTTTGTTACTGCACAAAATGAACCATGCTTCAGTTGCACACAATATCACTATGTTCAAAGAACAAAACCAACTAGATATGAATTTCACACAAAAACAAAAACATGACTCAATGAATATTTACTGCAAATCAATGTGACTTTTGCTGTTGCCTTTCAGAGACAAGTTCAGAAATGCACGGCTTCACCTTAGCAAGTGCCACTCTCATTTTTCACAACAAAGTCTCTTCCTTTTATTCATTTTTATATCTACCATCCTCGAAAATAATTGCTCCCAAAGATACGTTGTAACAAACTGTATGAGTATCTCAAGGGCTTTCTTAGAAATAAGAGGGTACACTACGATTTGGAGACACCAAAACGTTAAGAGTGTTGTTGTTCTGAAAAGTTGCTGTTGAACCTGGCTCTGCTGAAGTTCAATTATTTCGTCGAGGTATTCATCATTGACATCTGCTGTCGTAACACCAAACATGAACAGCTTTCTCATCCATGCTGGATATAACTGGATATAAGTCTTTGTCGAGAGACTTTGCGAGCTCATCTAAGTGCATGACAATTGTTTGCTTCAGTTCCCCGGGTGCAGAAATGTCTCCAATTTCAGACACATTTTCAATTTTACTTACACAGTCGTCCAGAAGGGGAAAGTTTGCGAAGTTATCACTCTTTGTTCGTCGTTTCCAGTAGCTTTTTTTTAAAAAGCTTCGGTGTTGTTGACTCCATCGCCCTGCATCTGTTGATTGAGATGATTGAGAGCATTGAAGATATCGGCCATGTACGGCAAAATGAGAATGAACTCAGATTTTTTGTAGCAATCTACATGACAGTGTTGGTGCTCTCGCAAAAACAGGGCGAATTCCACACGCATGGCAAAAACACGATTCAGCACCTTTCCCCGGAATAACCACCGAACGTTAGAATGGTACAGAAGTACCTCGAATTCAGAGCCCATTTCATTACACAGCCCTTTGAAGATGCGATGCTTCAGGGCACTATTTCGCACAAAGTTCACACATTCCACTACAATTTTTAATACTTCTGCCAGTTTTGAAGGTAAGGTTTTTGTTGCCAATTCATACCTGTGCAGAACACAGTGCGTTACAATGATGTGTGGTGCATCGGCTTTCACCAGCGCACCAAAACCAGAGTTTCGTCTCAGCATGACTGGAGCTCCGTCCGAACAAACTGCAGAAACCATATCCCACGAAAGATCGTTGTCTTCGAAGAAGTTATTCACAAGTTGTTGTTGTAAGAGGCTTACAAAATAAAAAATCTTCTTTTATCTCGTCGTTCTTCACATAGCGCACGAACACAACAAGCTGGCTTAGATTGGAAATGTTGGTGGTCTCGTCGAGTTGAAGGCTGAATTTTGCTCGGCTTGAAATCAGATCTGCAACTACTTGAGCCAAGATGTCATTGCTCATGTCATCTATTCTGCTGCTGATGATGTCATTTTAAAGAGAAATTTGGGATAACGTATTTTCAAAAGCTTTTCCCAGCATGATATTCGCCATCTTCAACGTAGATGGTTTTACGAGTGCTTCACCAATGGTGTGTGATTTGCCCTGCTTTGCGATCAAGTATGCAACTTCTTACGATGCTGTGAGAATCGGTTTGTCGATGGGTGCAAAGCCGAGAACAGGCAAAGTAGCCTTTTCATCGAACCTGGCTCTCTTTACCTTGAATTCAGCAAACGTTTTGTTCTTGTATTTCCCATCTCCATGCAGCTTGAGGGAGTGTCATCTTAGTTTTGCCGGTGCTAGACTAGAATTGCTCAACTTGGCATTGCAAATCATGCATTGAGGACGCTGACTCCCATCATGTTCCGTTATACACGTGAATCCATATTGTACGTATTCGTCCGACCACTTTCTGTTTTTGTTCGACATAGTTAGTGTGAAGGAACTGAAAGATTAGGAAAAAATCACAAATGACGCACGATTACTACAGTCACAAGTCGACTGCTAAGCGCACGAAGTTCTCTGCAGCACAGATATTAAGGCCAAGTGATGTGACGTGATCAGCCGCAGCCAATGATGGCCAAGTGGAGCATGACGTCACGAATCGTAGGAGTGGGGTGAATGGAACGGATACACACACAGGGTGTGTATCTTGACCTCCGCCGAACTCCTGAGACTGACTTACCGAACCCCTAGGGTTCGATTGAACCCAGGTTAAGAACCACTGTTCCAAAACTAAGGTTTACACCAAATTATTTAAAAATTAATTTCAAACTTGAAGATAGCTTTACTTCTCAAATGTGGCCACTTAATGCTAGAAATAAGTTAAATCAAATTTAAATGTAAGAAAATGATGCTTTAGTCTATGAAGTTATCATGTTTCTGGTAAGCTGTTTAATAAAAGAATAAATACAGTTATAGTCTAGCTCCAGCTATTTAGTAACCGAAACATCCAATTTGTCATCTAACTAATTTTTGATATCTGGCTTCATCTAATTAAAGTTTAAATAGCAGACTTACCTTAAAACTTTGTAAATCACAAGTGTAGGTTAGTCGTGTGTTGGGGTTGTTTGCTAGATGTTCTTGGTGACTTAATACATGGAGTAGTAGTAGTTGTACAAAACAAACAATAGACCCACCCATGATAACGTTAAAACAAAGGTGCTAATACAATTGCAAGGATGCAATATTCAGTTGTTGATTGGACGGCACTTATTTTTCTACTTTAAACGAAACGTAAATCAGGTGAAATATAATTTGTGGTTAAAACTCAACAAACATTTCTAAACTGTTTCTTTGAAGCAGACACTACATGATAGGTTAATATTAAAAGTTTATATTTTACACGACATACTTAACATCTGTAATAAAGACACAAAAACAACAAATACGTCATTTAGTAATGGTGGAGTCTACTACACAGATATCGAGGTGCTCTGAAAGAATGCTATCAGCTTTTAATTGAGCCTACGACTATTTCTATACAGCTCTACCAAAGAAGAGAAAGTGAAGGAATTCTAACGTTCACTGGAAGTCTGTGCACACACTCACACACACATACTTGGAGCTTCTATTTTCTTTGACCACTTCTCTTATCTGACAAAAGAACGAAATATTTCAAACTTTAACTAGGTTCGATCAGACGGAAGACACGACAACTTCTATTATGAACTTCGAGGAAGCAGAAGCAAACAGTATTTTTTACATACAGCCTGTCTTTCTTCAAGAAATAAATAAAGTTAAACTAATTAGAATTATTGTTTTAATGTTCCTTGTCACTTAACAGATAATTGATGGCCAACACAACGTTAAACTATAAAAACTGGTCTTACTATTGGTAAATCAGACCAAACTATTCTACTCATTTTGTGATTTCACCCGACACATTTAAATTGGTAAACTTGGTGAACATAGTAATATCTGTTGAATATTGTGGAAGAGTTTATCATAGTAATATCTGTTGAATGTTGTAGGAGACTTTATCATAGTAATATCTGTTGAATGTTGTGGGAGACTTTATCATAGTAATATCTGTTGAATGTTGTGGGAGACTTTATTACTATTATGTCACGACATCGTGGATAAGGAAAACTCCTTAGGACTTACAAAAAATATGGAAAATATTACCAGTTGCCTTTCAATAAGATATATATGCCGTCTAATGATATGTTTTATTAATACATCCAGTAAGATATTAATATCGACAAATGTTACGACATTAATATATCTTCTCAAATATCTATACTGATTAATAATATGTTGTATTACTAAATCCTGTAAGATATCAATAACGTCTAACGTTATATTGTATTAATATATGCTATAAGATATAAATATCGTCTAATGAGATGTTATGTTAATATATCCTGTTAGGTAACAATACCGTGTAATGTTATACTAACATGTCTCGTAAGTAATCAATACCGTGTAATATTACGTTGTATTAATATATCCTATACCAATACTGTCTAATGTTATGCTGAATTAATAAATCCTACATGATATCAATGTCATCTAATGATATATTGTATTAATATATCCTATAAAATATCAATACCATATAATATTAACGTTGTATTAATATATCCTGTAAGATATCAACAACGTCTAATGTTATGTTGTATTAATACATTATGCAAAGTATCAATATCGTCTAGAGTTATGTTGTATTAATATATCCTGTAAGAAGTGAACACCGACTAATGTTACGCTGTATTACTATATATTCTCGAATATCAATACTATTTAATGATATGTTGTATTATTAAATCCTGGAAGATATCAATAACGCCTAACCTTCTATTGTATTAATATATCCTGTAAGATATGAATACCGTATGATGTAATGTTGCATTAATATATACTCTTGGGTAACAATACCGTGTAATTTTATACTGTACTGATATACCTCGTAAAAATTCAATACCATCTAATATTATGATTATTAATATAACCTCTAAGATATCAATACTGTATAAAATTGTGTTGTATTAACATATCATGTATGATATCAATATCTAATATTACTTTCCATTAATATTTCTTGTGAGATATCTATACCGTCTAATACAATATTGCATCAGTATATCCTGTAATATATTATGCCGTTTAATATAATTGTGCATTAATATATCCCATATGAATATTGTTTAAAGTTATGTTGTATTCATATATTCTTTAAGATACCAATGGCATGTTTTTTTAGTAGATATTAGTGTATTTTTAGTTGGTAGATGCTAGTGTTCTCTTTATTTATTGGATAGTATTCTGTTTTTCAGTTACTATATAGTAGAGTGTACTTTAATTAGTAGATACCATTGTCTTCCTTCGTTAGTAGATTTAGTGTCTTCTCTTGTTACTAAACAGTATTGTCTTTTTAGTTAATATATAATACTGTCTTGTTTAGTTAGTAAATAGTATTGTATTTCGTAGTAAGTAGATAGTAGGGTCTTTAGTTAGTAGGTGTTGTTGTTTATTTAGTAGATAATACTGTCTTTCTTAGCGAGTAGACAGTATTGTTTTCTTTAGTAAGTAAATAGTATTGTCTTCTCTAGTAAGTAAACACTATTGTCACTATTTAGTCAGTAAATAGTATTGTCTAATTTCGTAAGTAGAGAGTAGTGTCTTGGTTATTTAGTAGACAGTAGTGTCTTGGTTATTTAGTAGACAGTAGTGTCTTGGTTATTTAGTAGACAGTAGTGTCTTGGTTATTTAGTAGACAGTAGGGTCTTATTTAGTTAGTAGATAGTGGTGTCTTCTTTAGATAGCAGACAGTAGTGTTTTATTTAGTTAGTAAATAATAGTCTTCCTTAATTAGTAGATAGTAGTGGCTTTTTTATTTAGCAGATACTAGTATCTTCTTTATATAGTAGGTAATAGTTCTTTGTTAGTTAGTAGATAGTTTTGTCTATCTTAGTTAATAGATATTAAAGTCTTCTCCAGTTAGTAAACAGTATTGTCTTTATAGTTAATTGATAATATTGTCTCATTTATTTAGTAGGTAGTAGTGTCGTTTTTAGTTAGCAGATATTATTGTCTTCTTTAGTTAATAGATAATACTGTCCAACTTAGTTTGGAGACAGTAGTGTCTTGTTTAGTTTGGAGGCAACAGTGTCTTGTATGGATGGGAAATAGTACTGTGTTCCTTCCTTAAGTCTTTTCATTTCGTAGATTGTAGTGACTTTTCAGGTAGTACATAGTACTGTCTTCTTTAGTTAGTATATGGTATTGTTTTCTTTAGTTAGTATATAGTAGTGTCTTTTTTAGTTATTGATATTAGTGTCTTCTTTAGTTAGTTGATATTAGTGTCTTCTTTAGTTAGTAGAAAGTAGTATCTTCTTTTGTTAATAGATAGTATTGCTTTCTTTACTTAGTAGGTAGTATTGTCTTCTTTACATAGTAGGTAGTAGTTTCTTCGTTAGTAAGTATATAGTATTGTCTAGCAAAGGTAGAAGAAAGACTTCAAAGTTCTTTCAGTTAGTAGAAATGATTTTCTTCTTGTAACAAATAATACTGTCTTTTATAGTTAGCAGATACTATTGTCTTCCTTGGTTAGTAGATAATAGTTTCTTTTTTATATAGTTGATAGTAATGTTTTTAGTTAGTAGATAGATGTCTCTTTTGCATTTAATAGACATTAGTGTTTTCTGCAAGTAGAAGACAGCGATAGTAGTGTCTTCTTTATTTACTTTATAGTGGTTTCTTCTTTATTTACTAGATAATAGTGTCTTTTAGTTAGTAGATAGTAGTGTCTTCTTTATTAAGTAAACAGTATTGTCTTTTTTAATTAGTAGATGGTTTTTTCTGGTTTAATGAGTGGATGTACTGTATTCTTTAGTTAGTAGACATAATGTTTTCATTAGTTAATAAATGATCTTGTCTTGTTTAGTTAGAAGGTACTGTTGTCTTCTTTAGTTGGTATACAGTAGTGTCTTCTTTAGGAATTAGATGGTAATACTTTCTTTAGTTTGTTGATAGTATTGTTTTCCTTAATTACTAGATAATTGTGTCTTCTTTAGTAAGTAAATAGTACTGTCTTTTGTGGTTAGTAGATTGTTTTCTTTAGTTTAATTGGTAGATAATAAATTCTTGTGTAGTTAATAGATCGTATTGTGTTCTTTACTTAATAGACAGTATTTCCTTCCTTAATTAGTAGATACTATTGTCTAATATAGATAGTAGGTAGTATTGTCTTGTTTAGTTAATAAGTAGTATAGTCTTTCTTAGTTAGTAGATAGTGGGGTATTCTTTTGTTAGTATATAGTAGTGCCTTTTTTAATAACTAAGTAGTATTCTCTTTCTTGGTTAATAGCTAGTAGAGTGTTCTTTAATTAGTAGACAATAATTTCTTCTTTAGATAAGAGATAGTATTGTCTAGTTTAGTTAGTAGATAGTTGTGTCTTGTTTAGTTAGTAGACAGTAGTGTCTAGTTTAGTTAGTAGATAGTTGTGTCTTGTTTAGTTAGTAAACTATTGTCTAGTTTAGTTAGTAGATAGTTGTGTCTTGTTTAGTTAGTTAGTAGACAGTAGTGTCTAGTTTAGTTAGTAGATAGTTGTGTCTTGTTTAGTTAGTAGACAGTAGTGTTCTCTTTAGTAATTAAGTAGTATTGCCTTTTTTATTTAGTTGATAGTACTGTCTTCTCTAGTTCGTAGATAGTAGTGTCTTCTTAGTTAATAGATAGTATTGTCTTGTTTATTTTTTAGATAGTATTGTCTTCTTTAGTCAATTAATAGTATTGTCTGGCTTATTTAGTAGATAGCACTGTCTTGTTTTGTAAGTAGTTAGTAGTGTCTTCTTTTGCTAGTGGATAGTAGTGCCTTATTTAGCTAGCAGATACTATTGACTTGTTTAGTTAATAAATAGTATTGTATTCTTTAGTTAGTAAATAGTATTGTCTTTTTTAAGTTAATAGATGGTAGTGTCTTCTTTTATTTGTAGATAGTAGTGTTTTCTTTAGTCAGTAGATAGTAGTGTTTTCTTTAGTCAGTAGATAGTATTGTCTTCTTTAGTTAGTAGATAGTTTTGCCTTCTTTTGTTAGATAGTATTGTTTTCTTTAGTCAATAGATAGTAGTGTTTACTTTAGTTAGTAGATAGTAGTGTTTTCTTTAGTCAGTAGATAGTATTGTCTTATTTAGTCAGTAGATAGTTTTGTCTTTTAGTCCATAATAGTTTATTATTCTCTTAATACGTCTTTTTTTATTTGGTGATTGTAACAGTAATACCTTTCTGGTTATCAACAGTGGTGTTTTCATTTGTTTTATCCGATAGTGTTTTACTTTATTTCTTTTCTTAATCAGTAAAAGTGTCTTCTTTCGGTAGTCGATTGTTGTGTCTGTTTTGGTAATTGAAAGTTGTTGTTTTTGTTTGTTTGTTTTCTGTTCCCCAAGGAGGCGTGTTCTTCTGGATCGATAGTTTTCAATTTTCTACCTCATGTTTTAGGTTGTTTCAGAAAATACGAGTCTTTATCCTGACATATGTTGGTGTTCATCTCGTGAGAACTTCAAATATGTGACAAACATAAAGTTAATAGAAATAACATAGTTTGGTGTATGTAAAATTAATTCAAGTAATTAATTAGGGAAACTAATAAAGAAAGCAAAATCAAACTCAAAATCAAAATTTAAAAAAAAATTGTCTATACCTCTATAATTTAATTCATTTTCATCTACTGAACGAACAAACAAAGTATTTGTTTGAACAAGGCTTCATTCGAGTTTAGGTGAAAACGTCGTTTTGTTTTATTTGAACATTGCTAAAATTTGGAACTTTACTTAAGAGACGACGTAACTCTTGACTGGACTGAAAACATGTCTCGTTTGTTTGATTCGACTGGTTTCTTCTTCACGTGTTTATCCGTGTGGATGTACAGTTTCCTACCATAGTTTAATTACCTCTTGTTAATGGAATCATAGTCTCAGGTGAAACCAAACGCTATTGTTAGGAGTTGTTTCCAACTAGATTTGATTTGTGGGATAAACAGTCGGCTTAAATATCCTTTATTTGTGTCGAGTTTTTACCTTTTCAAGTGTGTTACATTTCAATGAAGCTAATAAGCTCCGCAAATGCTTGCTGTATCACGGAGATCGTTTTATATTTCTTGTTTATGTAGTTTTCCCTATATCTAGTTTGTTAGACCTCTTTTCTATCAGACCAAACGTCCCTCGGTATAATAAAATATATTAATCTTTTACTCACTTGACTTTCTTAAATTATGGTCACATAATTAGAATTTGATGTTGCTTACTCTAAGGTATCCTTATACAAAGAGTTATATACAAACGAAGTTATAACCGAAATAACTGGAAGAGCGCTAACATCTGGCTGGAAGCGAGTCACTGACGTTTCAAGAACGAAGATAGAATTGTTTCTAAATGTAGGAACTGGACCAAGTTATCTGGAAATTAGATCAATCTAGCGATTCCGTTATACTGATTTACGTGCCCCAAACCAGCACATATATGTAATTAAGAACGTATTTAGCATATGTAATAATACTCCACAAAGAATGGACCTTAAGCACTATTTATATACCACTCTTTCCTATCTTACTTGCAACCGGATCGAACCAAGCTGATAGTTACCATTTACTTAAAAACAGTACATATGTGTGTGTCGTTGATTAGTTACTTGTCCTTGCTTAATGTATTTAATTATTTATTATGATTATTTACATCAAGTTCCCATTGTAAATTAAAGATATTATGGCGATGTTGCCATGTTTGCTTATAATAAGCAGAGTTGGGCTTGTTATTTTTCAAAAGTTCCTTTTTAAATTACACACATATCTGAACAATATTTTACAAGGCTTTGTACATAGAGTATCAAATTTTCTAATTATGTTTTGACATTGTTCATGATATGCAAGTGCATTTTTCATCTTCAAATGTTGACTATCCAACATGTGTAATCTCTATAATCTCACATAATCATCCAAACAATCATCAAACGCATTTTAAAAGAAAATACTTTATATTTTATCTGTTATCTTCACTATTATATATCGGTATGGATTTGGTCGGTTCGCCCGGACTCGTAACCACAATAAAAATTTTGAAATATATATCACTTACGCTTTTTTCATTCTGGAACTGTCACAAATTATAACACGAAGCCAAACATGTCTAGTCTAAATAGCTTAAATTTACTAACAGTTTACTTACATAATTTTTATTTTATTTTATCGAATTTTTAGCAGTGTCTGACTAACGTTAAAGAACTTGAATGATCGGCGCACAGGCACTCATGTTACAGTATCCAATAATATAAAATTGGCTTTCACAAAGTGATCTGTCTTGAGTGTGTTCTAGTGGACTAGTATCTTGTGAAATGCAGTCACATTTCGGTTATAATAGCTTATATATGTATGTACATTATTACCATTTACAAATACGGTTTTACTTTTCAGTTATTTTTCTTCAAGCATAGAACAGTAAATTAAGAATTATACAAAATAATTGTCTCTACTAGTTTCAAACTTTGTACTCGTTTACTGCTTGTTATATATTGTTAAACCTTGTTAAATTTCACACGTGGAGAATGTAAAATAAATATTTTAAGGTTTTTTTATAGATCCATTTGTCCTTCGTTGGAACAGTGGTAAGTCTACGGATTTACAACGTTAAAATCAGAGGTTCGGTTCTCCTCGGTGGACACAGTAAATAGCTCGATGTGGCTTTGCTATAAGAAAAAACATACAGAAACATACGTAGATCCATTTTGAAAATAAATAAATAAACTGCTATATCGATACTACAGAATTTCACTGAAATTTATTAAGTTTAGTAAATAAGCTCTATTTGGGTCTAAACGATATGATTTTTCAAGCTCACCGCTTGGAATTTAGCCCGAAAAGAAAGAGTACCTACGCAGATACTTCACAGAGGCTGAAAAAACCACGTGAGAGGACATCCTGAGCTTTCGATTGGTTTCTCACAAATCATATACACAAGCAGGTGTACCTAATCACGTATTTGCTAAAACAGAAAAAAAAGTGGGCGGAACCACTGGGTGTGATTCACTAAGCACAGCGATATATAAGAAAGTAGAAAAGATAGGAAATTCTTATTTTATATTTTAGCTTATCAGTATCGGTAGCTTGAGTTTCTTATCCGTAAGAAACTATAGACTTTGTATTTACAGATCTCAAAAATCTAACCTGAACCAATACTGTATTAAAGTTACCGGTATATGTGACACAGAAAAATCGATATTTATGATTTCATTTGATTTTTACTTTTAAATTAAGAATTTAGCTGATGTATATTACTAAAACTTGAATTATAATATACAGTATGATACCAAACTTATTGATATAAATTCATAAAATAGTAGTTGTACAAAATGTTGAATGTTAGTCTACAAACGTGGACTTTGTTCTGTGACCAGTCTCAGTCAATAAATAATTATATTTTTACAATTTTAGAATCATTCTCTGCTCACTTCTCTTTAATTAAAAACATGCCTACAATCGTGAACTTTCAACTTGCCCACTCTCTACATTCTATACAACAATTGGTCACATAAATCGCCATTTTGAGAATAAGCTACAAAGTGAAGATTTGAATCAGTGCTATTAATTTTTCTCGCTAAACTTGGTTATCCTGGAAAGTGGTTTGAATATATATGTATATAAAAGAGGTTCAATTTCTTGCAGTAGCACGTTTCGTAGATTTAAGCTAAACCAAAATAAACACACACACACAAATCCATGTTTTACAGTTTTTTGTGTCAGAAAGCATCGGGTACATTTACTAAAAGTCAAAGCCATAGCTTCAACAATGTTTTTAACCACGTACAGTCTATGTGTGATAAACACAGCACAGCTAGCGTGTTTTGTAGCTTGGGGGTAAAACAAAACAAATAGAAAATAAAGAACTAGTTGATTATTCATTTACAAATTTCTTTTATTCGTCAAAACGTGAATTGCAGTGAGCAACAAATTAGGTGTAGGCCAAATCTAGTCTTTGGTTCACTACACCTGGTGCCTCAGACTGCTGGCTGATGAGCCGTGAATTGGGCGAAAGTAGTAGTATCGAATAAAATGGGCCCGGCATGGCCAAGCGTGTTAAGGCGTTCGATTCGTAATCCGAGGGTCGCGGGTTCAAATCCCGGTCGCACCAAACATGCTCGCCCTTTCAGCCGTAGGGGCGTTACAACGTTAGGGTCAATCCCACTATTCGTTGGTAAAAGAGTAGCTCAAGAGTTGGCGGTGGATTGTGATGACTAGCTGCCTTCCCTCTAGTCTTACATTGCTAAATTAGGGACAGCTAGCGCAGATAGCCCTCGAGTAGCTTTGCGCGAAATTCAAAAAACAAACAAAACGAGCGAATAAAATAATAGATTAGCTATTAACTTGTATGTTCTTTACTGAATATTCAAGTTTTATTGATGAAAATAAACTCTTGATTAATTAAATAACTAGTTAGTATGCTGGCTGACAATGGGTAATTAACTGTGACGCTACATTAAATATCATCCAAACCAATATTAGTGGTAAATGAAGGATTATATCTATTAAATGACTAAAACCAAACAAATAAACTGCTGGCCTGGCATGGTCAGGTGGTTGGGGTGTTCGAATCTCCGTCACACCAAACATGGGGGCATTATAATGTGACAGTTAATCTCACTTTTCATTGGTAAAAGAGTAGCCTAAGACTTTTCGACCTTCTTAGGTCATCATCAGGTTGACTTATGAAGCCTGAATCGTTATGTACTTTATTTTAATTAAACTTTTAATACATTTTTATTTTAAGTGGGTTACTCGACACCAAGAGTTGGCGGTGGGTGATGATGACGAGGTGCCCTCCCTCAAGCCTTACACTGCTAAATTGTGAAAGGCTAGCGCAGATAGCCCTTGTGTAGCTTTGCGCGAAATTCAAAACCAAATTAAGCAAAAATAAACCGCGACTCGATACCATAGCAGCAAGGCGAAAAATTCGATCTCATATTAGCGTCAATAATTTGGAATATAACTGCACAACTTTAAAACACTAAGGATTGTATTACCACGATAAGTTGAACATTTGCTTATTTAGGACATTTTTAAGGAATTGAGAAAGTTATTCAGACCTGTAATTACTATCGTTGAGAAAGTGTATGTTTGGGTGTTCTTTTTATAGAAAAGCCACATTGGTCTATCTACTGAGCCATTGAGGGGAATCGAACCCCTAATTTCAGTGTTATAAACCCGTAGACTTACCATTGTACTAGGGTGAGCGCATTTATTAAAAAAAAAGTGTAAATTTGTAGACTTGAGTCGTATGACTGACTAAAGTCACAATTTATTTTACTTGTGATTAGGACAAAATGACTTGCGACTTGACATAAATTACTTGTTGAAAGTCCAAGTGAAAACAAAATGATTATACTGCAACAAACCTTGTCAAACGGACGTCGAGGACACGCTATGCTGTGTTTACATAATCTCAAAGGCGTATGGGTCTAGGATAGCAACAGTTTATATGTTATATAAACGTATCTCAAAAGGCTGGTATGGGTATTGACACTTTTATTGATAAGGAAAGAACAACGTTTCGCCCTTCCTAGGTCATCTTCAGGTTAAGAAAGAGTTTGAATGTGACCGTTGACGGACACATGTCTTAGGGACTAGAGTGTAAACGGGTACGATAATGTAGGAGGCGTTGCAGGTGGATGTTAGGTTATTAATTAGTATATGTATAAACGTGTTCCTTTGCATTTTAGCTTTAGTTGTTGTATAAGTAGGGCTCTGATTTTGCGTTTGTTTGTATTTGTTTCCCTACTTAGTATCTGGTGTTTTCTATGGTTATGTTGTGTTTATTTGATTTGCAATGTTCAAAAACGTTTCGCGTTCTTTGAATCTAATTTCCATTTTTCTTCTCGTTTCTCCAATATAGAAGTTGTGGCAGTTGTTGCATTGTATTTTATAAATTATGTTTGTGTTGTGTTTGTTAGTGTAGTTTTTACATAGTATGGACTTTAGTTTTGTACCTGTATTTTGAATAAATTTGGTATTTACTGGAATGTTGTGTTTTGTTATAAGTTTTTTTTTCCAAATGTTAGTTGTTTTTTCGCTGATGTCAGGAACAGATGGTATGCAGCAGTATAAAGTTTTGTAGTTTGTTGTATCTTGGGTTTTCTTGTTGTTTGTTTGTTGTTGGTCTAGGTGTGCGTTTATAATTTTTTTCCACGGTTTTTTGAGGAAATTTGTTGATGTTGATAAAGTGTTGTTTTGTTGATTCTATCATTAATTTTATCAGGTAAACATAGTTTTATGTTGTTGTGTTTATTTGGTTTCTTAATATGTTAATTTTTTTGTTTCATCTGCTGAATATATATTCCAGTATGGGTTATTTAACTGTGTATTTCTGTTTTGAATTGTGTATCGGTTCTAGTGATTTTGAGGTTAAGAAATATTATTTGGTTTTCTTCCTGTTTACAGGGGAACTTAATGTTGGGATGTATCAAGTTAACGTGATTGAAAAAAAACAAGTGTGTGTTCTGTAGATGTGAATCCAGTAATTGTATCATCAACATACCTGTACCAGTATAGCGGTGGGTGTAAGGCTAAACTGATCGCTTGTGATTCAATCTGTGCCATAAAAATGTTGGCTAGAACTGGTGATACAGGATTCCCCATACTTAGGTCATTTATTTGTAGGTAGTTTTGGTTATTAAACACAAAATTATGTTTACCCGATAAAATTTATGATGAAATCAACAAATCAACACTTCATCAACATCAACAAATTTCCTCAAAAAACTGTGGAAAAAATCAGACGCACACACCTAGACCAACAACAAACAAACAACAATAAATCCCAAGGTACAACACACTACAAAATCTTACACTGTTGCATAACATATGTTCCCGACATCAGCGAAAAAATAACCAATATTTGGAAAAAACTTATAACAAAACACAACATTCCAGTAAACACTAAATTTATTCAAAATACAGGTACAAAACTAAAGTCCATACTATGTAAAAACTACACAAACAAACACAACACAAACATAATTTATAAAATACAATGCAACAACTGCTACGACTTCTTTATTGGAGAAACAAGCAGAAAAATGGAAACTAGATTCAAAGAACACAAAAAAACACCTTCACACGTTTTTGAACACTAAATCAAAGAAACACAACATAACCATAGAAAACACACAGATATTAAGTAGGGAAAGAAATATAAACAAACGCAAAATCAAAGAAGCCCTACTTCTACAGCAATTAAAACCAAAATTAAACCAATATACACTTTTATACCTGTACTATTTAATAACCTTACATCCACCTGCAACGCACCCTACAATCCGGTACCCGTTTACACTCTCGTCTCTAAGACGTGTTTTGTTTTTGTTGTTTTTTTTAATTTCGCGCAAAGCTACACGAGAGTTATCTGCGCTAGCCGTTCCTTATCTAGCAGTTAAGATTATTGGGAAGGCAGCTAGTCATCACTACCCACCGCCCACTCTTGGGCTACTCTTTTACCAACGAATAGTGGGATTGATCAGAACATTATAACGCCTCCACGACTGAAAGGGCGAGCATGTTTGGTGTAAGAGGGATCCCTAAAACGTGTCCGTCAACGGTCACATTTAAATCCTCTCTTTACCTGAAGATGACCTAGGAAGGTCGAAACGTTGTTCTCTCCTTATTAATAAAAGTGTTAATACCCATACCAGCCGTTCTGAGATACATTTTTATTTCAAGTGGGTTTCTCACATCAGGAGATACCAGGGAAAGTTTACATTATCAGTGTGAAGGTTCAGAACGCTAAAGATGAACAAGTACTCGCAGTGTACATGTATAAGCTACGTGTTATCATACATCAATTATGAACGAAATCTTTCGTACTCATTGGAAAGATGGTAAATATATTAGAGAAGAGGGGATGCTTAGAGAAGAAATATTGTATTTCTCACGCTAGGGAAAGATCACGAATCTTTTTTAAATATTACCTTGTCAATTAATATACAGATAAAATATGTACTATTAACTAAAATTGTGTGCTGTACTAACTGGTGTAACACAAACAAAATGTAGTTTAATTATATTTTGACTATAAATTTTGTGAAAAGGGACCTACCTTTTAGAAAATAAAAGTTTTGAGACGGCTTTACTGGGTAACGAAAAACTTTATTATAAATAAACGACAAGACTATGTCATCCTCAGGTAGTTTACAGATACACGAGACAAAATGGAACAAAGTCACGTGATTGAAGATTGCTTCACAGTTTACTATAAGTATCTTGGTATCCTAGGGTGTTGGTTTAGGGTGGTGCTGTTTCGTTCAATTAACCTTTAACCCGTATTTGTTGATGTTAGATTCTTTGTTTAAAATTACATTGTTTTGTGTAGATATACTGAAATTTTTGGAGTTGCAATGGTTTGTTTGTTTTGAAATTTCGCGCAAAGCTACACATGGGCTATCTACGCAAGCCAGCCCAAATGATAGAATCAACACAGAAGACTGTCAGTATACCATTTGGTGATCCCATATATCTGTTGTCAACAGTAGTTAATCTAGAAATTTGCATTATGTGGATTGAACATGATGTCTTAGGGTCAGAAGAAATGAAGGACAAGGTGAAGAAACTTGTAAAAGGTAAATATCATTAAAACAGCAATAGCCATTTGAGCCATGTGAATGAAGTATGAACTGTGGGTTACTTTGAGAGGAGCAGTTTGTTTCAAATAAAAAACAAATGTAAAGTATAAGACGACCCGACAATCAAGTGATTTACGTGAATTCCTTGAAAAGTGGAGGGGCGTGCAGAATAGCTCCAACCGCATTTTAAAAAATACATGATATAAAATGAATGACAATTAATATTAGCTATTTTGTACACACCAGAAATGTGACTTGAACTAATCCAATGTAACTAAACTTAAGACTCACAAAAATTTCCGACTTTATGTTCTATCAGTACTACATGTATGTTTTCTTATGTATAATCTACTAATTGTATAATCTGATTAATTGAGTTTAACGATCATTAGATCAGGTCAGGTTACATATAATATATGCATTACAATTTAACTTGAAACTTGTTTCATTTTAGACTTTCTTACATATATTCCTTATACAGATTTGATTTTGTCCTACGCCAGCACGGTACTGGTACAAACGTTTGCTTGTGTTTGAATTTCGCCCAAGGTTACACGAGGGTTATCTGTGCTAGCCATCTGTAATTTAAAAGTGTAAGACTAGAGGGAAAGAAACTATTCACCACTACCCATCATCAACTCTTTTACCAACGAATAGTGTCATTGACTTTCACATTATAACGCCCCACAGCTGGAAAGGCGATCATGCTTGGTTGAGGGGGATTCAAACTCGCGACCCTCAGATTACGACTCAAGCGCCCTAACCACCTGGCTATGATAGAAAACAACACCAGTAGCGAGAAAAAAAGACATTCTACCAAAGAAGGTATCTTAATTCTTTTTTTAAAGTACAAAAGGATCACAAATTGGGTTAGGGCTTCTAAGACATCTGTAGCTTCCCAACTCAGTAGATAATTCTAGATGTGCCAGAAATTTCATGAAGGGAGTCCTGGTGCATATCTTCATTTCTGGTTGGTCAACAAGAATGGCTTCTTCAGGTTGTTTTCTGTGGCTATGACAGTGTTGTCTGTTCTCGCTTCTTGTTCTCCCATTGAACAAGTGTTCAATCACGGAGGCATTACGCATCCTCATAGAGCAACACTTAGTGAGAAAATGCTGTTTCAGCTGATATTACTACAATGTACCAGTTTGTACAGATAAATTACATACTTTAATTGCCTTATTCTAGTCCGTGACGTCACACACGTTGATGTATGGAGACGTTATAGTGTAACTGATCCAAAATAGAAGATAATTCATACTTCCTTCACCACCCTGCGTGAATCAACTGGATTTACACCGCCATGGATTGTTGTATCAATTTGTTTTGACACGACATAAAATTCTGATGATAACCAGTTTGTTTTATTCACGTATATTAAAAACGATCCTTTCCAAACAGACAATTGCTAGTCTGTGTAGAAACAAATTAATAGTATATTTTTTTGGCTTTCATAAGCAGCTAAAAAGAGGGCAGTGCAATTCCTCCTTTATAGAACAACTGGCTAGTCCAGAGACATATTTTATCATTATGATTTGACTTGACTTGAAATTTGACCTTAATGACTTGTCACTTGGCTTGGGCTTGCAAAAAAAGTACTTGTTACCAGCCCTAAGAGAAGCTATATTTTTCAAGAGAGTGAAGTTAAATGCTCTTGTTTTTCTAATAGCAATCGTGCCTGCAATTGTATTTACACTGTGTTTCCAGATGTTGATGTGTTAACAGTTAATGAATTGTCCTGATACTACGGTATGCTCGACACCACAGCAATAGGGGAAAATCATGTATTTTCGGAAAATAAAAAAATTATTAACTTCATTAGTTTGTACATATATATGTATATCAAACTGTTGAGGTTAGGCTAGGTTTTCTCATGTTTACCCTTTTGCTACTTTACATTACAATCGAAGCCTCCTCTGGCTTTTGAAACTAATTGTAAATGGTATATTATAATAATAAACAATTAAATGAGGTAAAAAATTAATTAACTCACAGATATATAACTATATTAAATATGCATATATTTTTTATTTAATTTTATATGAACAAATATATAAATATCAGTAAATTACTAGCTGCCAGGTGTCTCTCTCTGTGCCTCGAAATTAAAAATGAGGACGTAGTTCTTAAAAGCGCTACTGATAAACTTTAGTGGAAAGTTTAATTTCTTTCCTTTAAAAGCTAAATCCTTGTCATAAAATTTTCGTGTTTTTTTTTTTCGTTCTGTGACAGAATGTCTTCTGCCAGTGTTAAAAGCTCCACAAGATTAAACAACCATAAAGCCTAGTTTTAGTATTAATAAATTATTACAAGATTGCCCAATCTAATAAACTGATCAGACTTTACTGTTATATTGTCACATATAGCACTGAAATTTATTAAAACATCTGCAAGAAATTAATAAGTATATTAACTAAATAAAAAATAAAATTCAGAAGTTGATAAATCGATTCCAGAATATATTTATTGGTAATACAGGCCCGGAATGGTCAGATAGGGTAAGGCGTTCGACTTGTAATCTGAGGGTTGCGGGTTCGGATCTCCGTCGCACCAAACATGCTCACCTTTTTAGCCGTAGGGGCGTTATAATGTGACGGTCAATCCCACTATTCGTTGGTAAAAGAGTAGCCCAAGAGTTGGCGGTGGGTGGTGATGACTAGCTGCCTTCCCACTAGTCTTACAGTGCTAAATTAGGGACGGTTAGCGCAGATAGCCCTCGTGTAGCTTTGCGCGAAATTCAAAACAAACAAACAAACCTTATTGGTAATGCAGAATATATGTACCCGGCTGAGGGAATATGACTTTTTTATTATTTGTACATTAAAAGTAATGTAATCTAGTTACTTACCACAGTAGAATTAGCCAATTAACTCTTTGTAAATTATTCCATTGTATGACAACTTAAACACAGTTTTTAAACAAAAAACAAACGTAAACGTAACTGTATTGAAAGTCTATAGAAAGTCTGAACTGTGAGAGGGATAGAATAGTATAGTTGTTTATATAGTTTATTAACAGGCTACCAAGGCTATCTGTCACTCATCTTAATTTTCAACTGACAGATAAAGGAAATGAATTTGAAGAGCAATTAGTACCAAACGCCAAATCTTAGACTAATCTTTTACCAAGGAATAGTGAGCTTGGTCATCATGTTTCTAAATCCCCTCAAAGGGCAAATATCTTTGGTGCTGGGTTTCGATTCCACAGTTCAGAAATTTTGACTCGAATGACCTAAATATAGGAATTGCTTTATGTCTTAAATAATCGCTAGTACCTTTACTGAGGTAACTAAATCACCGAGTACTTTGGATTTAGTTAGAAATCAACAACTTGACCGTTTCTTTCTCGTAAGCTAAATTAATAACGTAAGACTCTTCCCCAATATAATTATTCATAATTGTTTTACTACTGATAGTTGAACTGACATCCTAATCTAGCTAACTAAAATACTAAGGACTCTGCTCAATATTAAGTATTAATAACTTGACCGTAAAGGATACTTTAAAAATACTGAATAATGAAGATCAGTTAACAAGATATTAAAAATATTTTGTTTCTAGACGTAGTAACATTAAGTTCACCTGTTAACATCAACAATGCTCTGCTCCACCTATTCTTGACACGTTTCAAACAGACCACATTTAGACGCATATTGTTATCAGGAACACACTATACATCTCTGAATCTCTCTGTTTCGTCTCCACGCATCACCATCGAAAGTCAAAACATTACTAACACAGAAGACTGCCATCATTCCTTCTTTCACAAGTTTCTCTCAAAAACTTTCCGCCAGTGTTCTAAACGTGATTATGGTCACTGTAGCTAATTATTTACACGCGCAGGGATAAAGAAGAACAAGTGTTCCCTGCTAAGAAAACAGAGACAACAATCATGTTTTCTCTTCCTTCAAACCAAATTCCTGCCACGCTTTGTTTTCTTTTCGTTTCTATGTGCAAGCACAGTTCAAGCATTGTTCGATGAATGTGATGTGGTCCCAACCAACACTATGTTTAAAAGAATCATTAAAGCCAAAATGAGATTATGGTATGGGTGAAGGAGAAACTTCTAATGAAGGCTAGATTAAATAATCATTAAACAGCTACTAGACTTTAACCAGCAATTTAGGTAATTGAACACTTTTCGAATGTTCAACTGGAACATTTATGTCCTATTAAGGACTTTCTCCATTGTTAAATATTCATAACTTGACCGTTAATAGTTTGTTTGAATATAAAAACCTAGAATAAGAATAGAAAACATGAAAAAGTAAACAAACAAAGCTGGAGACACTTCAGACATTACTTACTGAAACTACAAACTTTTATTTTGCCTCCATGCTGTTACCTAGAATTTTATTTACCTTGTTTGCTAGTTTTTTTTATGCTCAGCTTTGGGCAAGGAGTACTTAATATGATAGCTAACTTTATATATTGTAATGATAATAAATATAGCTACTAGCTAGCTGATACTGTTCATGATGATCTGTAGCTATTGACTATTTGATCGCATTAGTTCGAGATGTAAAATGTGAACCTGCAGCTGGAGATTGTCATGGAGATTTGTTTGAGAATATGGTGAGCATTTATAGTTTCTGTGAATTAATTTCTCTATATATAATCCATAACAATGAGCAAATATATAACTTAACTAAAACACAACCCTCACTAAACAAAAATTTTGCCAGTAGAAAAGCAGCCTTTTAAAGTAAAATATATACGTTTTAAACATCGCTTTAGTAAAAACATTTGTGTCTTAAAAAGTAAGTATTCGATGAATCTGTGTAATAAAATTTGATATTATGGGTACTGATTTTTTTAATTCCTTCACTTGATACATAATATGAGGTTGGCTCCCCCAGAGACACCGACTGTGTACAAAGCATTGAGTATCTACGTGGTACAGTCATCTAACATTTATCTATTATTGGCTGGTGAAACAATCTATTCTTATAAAAAATCTAACTTGAAGGGGTAATGGTAATATCGTTTACACTAGAAGTGTGATTGTTTTATATTATTTAACATATAGAAAAACAAATATACTTTTCAATACCTTTACAACCTTCACAGTATTTTATTTAGTATTGTACAAACGATTTGGGTGTAATATATCAGATCGCTATAGCAAATAATAATAATAACAAAAGGGCCGTTTTTAGCGGATTTTTATTCCTTGTAAGCCTAATGTGCATGCTTTTTTTGTTCGTTTTAATATATGTACAGCTTTACCAATGAATAATGAAGGTTTGAAAGTATTATTTGAACTGAATCTTTGAACGTTCTATTACAGTTCTGTTCAATTCCTGGCGGTCTCTATTATGAACTATCTTGTTTTTTCATCTCTATAATTCTAATAATAATATATAGCCAAGTAAATTATGTGATAATTTTGTAGTTCTTTAAAATATTAAACAATCAAAAGCATTGAGTAACAATTTATGCACTTGAAATTTTAAATACAATAATAAATATCTTTCTGCGTGAAAAAAATTGGTGAAGTTAAACCTCTGAGAAATGTTAAGTGGAACTAAACAAAGGAAATGGGCAAAAGTATTTCTGTTGTTGAACAGCAAAAGAATGAACTTTAACAATATCCTTCGTTATTGAACCTTTAAATTATCTTCATTCATATTCTCGATTTATGAAACAAATAACTAATAAAAAAGAACTTATAATAAAACCACCCAAAGAAATTTAGTACAATGAAGAAGTATCTAAGGACACGAACCCTATCGTATTGATGAATATAGGGTCAGCTATTTTAATATAAAGAGCCTGGGATGATTGAATGGTTAGAGCGTTAGAGTTCAACTTGAGGTTTACGGGCTCGTATCATGTCACTGATTGTTTGTTTTTGTTAGTTTACTTCTGAATTTCGGGCAAAGCTAGACGAGCATATTTTGTATTAGCCGTTCCTAATTTAGCAGTGTAAGAACAGAGGGAAGGCAGCTGGTCATCACCGCCCACTGCCAATTCTTGGAATACTCTTTTACTAATGAATAGTGAGATTGACTGTAACTTTATAGCATTCCCACGGATGAAAGGGTGAGCATGTTTAGTATGACAGGAATTCGAGCCCGCGACCTATGGATTGCGATTCGAGCGCCCTAACCTCTGTCGCCCAACATGCTCTTTTGTCCATACGTGGGGACGTTATAATAACGTGACGGCAAATCGCATTTTTTGGTAAAGGGTAGCCCAAGTATTGGCAGTGAGTTGTGATGACTAGCTGTCTTTCTTCTAGTTTATCACTTCTAACTTAATAACAAATAACCTTAGAGTGGCTTTGCGCGAAATTCAGCAGCGAAACAAATTTCCATAACAATATTAAGAAACCGGTTTTTCGAGAAAAAGTTGCATTAAATAAGCAATATGCTTTTATTGGATTAATAACTGTTAAATATTTGTCATAAAGAAGGGTAACCTCAAGGTTATTCGAGTAAATAACTCTGATTTTAGTAAGTTAGATCAGACTTAGTTACTCACTGAGATAATCTGTATTTATATATATTGTTCGGTCGAGATTTTAAATTAAATAAACAATAACATTATCAATGATAAGTTTCACTTATTGTAAACTTCTGCCTATAAACAATAATAATTTTGAATTACTTCATATGAATGCACGACTTTATAATGAAATAACAATATTATTAAATCAATTTAAAATACTATGTGATGATAGTGTTCTTACATAATCTTGGCTAGAATATTCTAATACATATATTAATATTACTACTTGTTATCTTTATATTAATACAGTAGTTTAAATGTCATATGAGTCCATGTGTTGAAAAAATCTAATCCAATATATAATATTGTTAAAATTAAAACTAATGTAATTCTTGTCTAACTACAATACTGAAATGAAATTCTTTTCTTAACATTTGTTTATAATTCGCTAAAAGTGATATAACAAACTTTTTAACCTGTTGACTGCCAAGTATTTCAGCTACTACAATACAACTCTAATGCTTCTTCATTTTGTAACTTTTTCGTGACGCCATTTTGGATCGAAAGTGAAACAATTTGTAAGTAGGTCAAATGTATGTATGGTGCTGACATCTAGAGTTGAAGTTAGGTATTACTGAGAACGAATTAACTCGTCCGTGGCACTGTGTTACCGATCGGCTTGGACGAGTTATCTCGTCTACGGCACTGAACAGGTTAATAGGTTACGTAATCATTTGACTTTCCTACCGCTACAGAGATAACGTTTTAATTCGTGATATTCACATAAGTCATAAATATTTCGAAAGAAAATAAAAATGTATTATTCCTGAATCAGAAATACATAGACCGATGGATTTAAACATCATAAAATGGTTTGTTTTAATAACGGATTTCCAATAATTCAGCTACGAAGATTTGATTTTTTTTTCTATCATGTAAGGAATTTTTACAAATCTGAAAAAAAAAACTTGGAGCAAATAATCATTTCGTTTACCACAATGAAAATTTTTATTATTATGTTTATTAACAAAAATACAAACAAACTGAGGAAATAGAAGAGAATTGATGTCAAACGAATATGCATCTTGATTTTTAGTGTCAAAACTATGTGTTATGATTTTTCTTTAATGTGTTGTGTCTGGAGCATCTCGTTTCTATGAGCAGCAGTAACCAGCAATTATGATAATGTTCCACCTTCTCTAATACCTTCTCTTCATTTTCCTGATGTTTTGATGGATAATTTCCAGATGTTTCAGGTTGACAACAATCCCTATCGTCATTTTTTCTGACATCAGATTCAGAATCAAATGAAATTGTTTCGAGAGTCTCTGGTTGAGTAGGTACAGTTATATTACGTTCATGAGCAACATGTATTATAGCAGATTGAAGGTTCGTATAGGAAATTACCTATTTATTTCGAGTGTTGTAGCCTTGCAGGTTACATGAAAAAAACAACAGTCATCTCTGTGGTTTCTGGATTCATTCTAGACTAACACTAGACTACTGGAATTTCAAAAGGTAAAAACGTTTAATTACCACTAAGCCATTGTCTGAAATGTTTGACATAAACAGTTCAAACTTTGTGCAAAGCCTACGATTTGTCTTCTTCCACAAGTTTTATTACAAAATTCACATAATATGCTTTATTATGAACTCTGTAGTTGTTTGTCTTTGTTTATTTACAACACATTTATCACAAATTTAACAGAATGTGTTTTGGTGACTTATACAACCACCTTGTTGCCAGAGTGACGAATAACTTATGTTAAAAAGAAAAACATAATGTCAAAGTGCAAGTACAAACAAAATACTATCAATAAATGGCACGTCATGTAGCCTGTTAACCGTTCATATACAAGCGGTGTGTTTCTCAAGGGCTCTAGAACGATAAGATTTCCACGTTGCGATTGGTCTAGAGAAATTTAGTGGCTGTCAATATTTTCAGCATAAAAAATGTAATCTGATTCAATGAAAATGATTCACTTATTTAAAATTACATACGACGTTTTGTGAAAAATATATACGTGATGGAGAGAAATGAATACCATTTTCTATTTCAACGTACAAAAATTACTGTAGAACATGTAAAAATGTGAAGACAATAAAATTAATGCAGGCCTTTGTTATTAAGTGGTATATTGCGCATCATTGTTCCAAAGTATTAACGTTTTCTGTAGTATTGAGTGTTTTACGGAGAAGGGTTGACAGCCTCTCGCCCACCTTTTCTTCTTTATTTTGGGTTAGGAAAGGCAGTGAGTGACTCATCACAGGTACTTGCTTACTCATGCGGATTTTGATTACTATATGATTAGTGAAATTAATAAAAATTAATTCTTGAATTACCATATATTTAATTAAAACAATATATAAAAGTTTTGGATAACTATAGGATTAGTTAATTGAATGCATAAAATTAGGCTTTGATTTACTATAGGATTAGTAAAATTAAACTTCGAATTAACATAGGACTAGTTACATAAATACATATTTCTTATAAAATACTAAAAAAACAGCAACACACACCCACGCAACGAGGAACCATTTAACACAGACCTCAAGAATAAATATAAAATACAAAACTATTCTAAATATTTTAATAAAGACTAATGATAAGCATTATAAATTTAAACTCATGTAAAACAGCCAAGAAAGTGTGAAATTACTAAGTATAAGAGAATTATTTGCCACTCATTTTTCTTTTTATGGTAATACTTAACAATATGCATCGCTGCTTAGCAACTAAAAACTATCTGATTGTTTTTAGGTCAACTATGGCGTTTTTGTTGAATGTTAAATTTTCATGTTAATTTGCTAGAAATGTTTGTTTTTTACTCTTTGTTTTTGATAACTTTGTTAATATAACAGTAAAGTAGTTTAATTCAGAAGTTTCATTATATTGAGTTGTAGACAAAACCAAAATAAAATTTACGAAGTATTGTTTCAGCTAAGCCTAATACTTAAATTAGACTATAAATAGGCCTGCTATTACTAATGTTATAGAATGTTTAAAATGTTTATCGTGGAGTATAAATCTTCATTTATAAATTTTCTTTTGGTATTTTAATACATACATGTTACCTACTTTGCCTTAAAACACATAGAAAATTTAAAAATGATTAATAATAAATATCTTCTAACCTTTTTTACAGTTGAAATTTTGAACAATGTTTTCTACTTACTGACGTAGAATACAGTGAAAATCTTTAAGAATGCTACTTAAGTCTCTTTCAGTTCATAGAAACATTTGTTCACGATAATATTTCATTTTTTCTATATACTTTTTAATAAAAATGTGGTAATTAGAAAAATATTTCGAAACTGATGAATAAGTGAAGTAGGTGCATTTTGGAGGTACAGATAAATTTGATAATTTTCGTTAATTATTTCACAATAGTCTCCAGACATTTTTGAGGACTTTTATATTAGTGCTATTAACAAGTTACTAATACTGAATTAACTGTCTCTGAAATTGGTGATATTATAGTAATGAGTCGATACTGATTTCCACGTAATTCATAATATTCGTAAGAATATTATTGGTTAGAGAATTCAAATGTACTGTTTGTTTGTTTTTTGGAATTTCGCACAAAGCCACTCGAGGGCTATCGGTGCTAGCCGTCCCTAATTTAGCAGTGTAAGACTAGAGGGAAGGCAGCTAGTCATCACCACCCACCGCCAACTCTTGGGCTACTCTTTTACCAACGAATAGTGGGATTGACCGTCACATTATACACCCCCCACGGCTGGGAGGGCGAGCATGTTTAGCGCGACGCGGGCGCGAACCCGCGACCCTCGGATTACGAGTCGCACGCCTTACGCGCTCGGCCATGCCAGGCCTCAAATGTACTGAAAATATTTAAACTTCTTGTATCAAAACCGTTAGATCATATTATCAACTTATTATTCTCTAATGGAATATTCCAATTAAAACTGAAGAAATTATAAATCATAATTTGTAAATCTGGTTTTGTATTTTGTATGGATGTTTGTTTCAGAGCAAAGCTCCTTTGGGTTATCTCCAATGTTAACCGTGGGAATCGAAACCAAAATTTTAGCATTTTAAGTCCGTAAACTTATCCCTGTTGTGAGAATACAAAATAGTACTAAAATGCATATGAATAACTATTGATCAATTTCGTTGAAAACTTTTATTTCAAAAATATTTAAAAAATGTATTAGAAAATATAGAATATTGCAACTTTGTAAATAATTAATTTTCTAATCAGTTTTTACTGGAAGAAAATTTAGTATTAGCTGAAAATTAGTAATTTAATTAATACTACTTATGAACGACTTAGGCCCAATATGGCCAGGTGGTTAGGGCGTTCGACTTGTAATCTGTTCCACTCCCCTTCACACCAATCATGCTCGCCCTTTTGCCGTGGGGACGTTATAACGTGACAGTTAATCCCATTATTCGTTGGTAAAAGAGTAGCTCAAGAGTTGGCGGTGGGTAGTGATGACCAGCTGCTTTCTCTTTAGTGTTACTCTGCTAAATTAGGGACGGCTAGCGCAGATACCTCTCGTGTAGCTTTGTGCGGAATTTAAAAAAACAAAACAAAAACAATGGAGGACTTAATAATATTGTCAAAATATTAGTCATATTTTATAATAGTATAAATAGTAGTATTTAGTAAATAGGATGAATAGTGTAGATCTTAGGCTCGTTTCTTCTACAGTAGATGTCTGAACTTGTTGGCCGTAAATTCAAAATATACAAAGAGCACCCACTCCACTTGTTTTAGTTATTAAATTTAAATATGAAATTATTAATGGGCATGATCTTATTATCTAAATTCTATTATATATATATTTATTTATTTGTGATCTAAGTACTAAAATATATATTATTATGACCTATATACTAAGACATATGTTCTTATGATCTAAATACGTTAAGAATGTTCACTCTATCTCAGTACAGATATCCGTGTGACTAATAAAACATATTTTTCTGTATTATGTTTACACTTTCCATCAATACTACGCTTTGATTCATGCAGCCTTAACTTAATCAATATCAGTTTTCTCTCAGAGCAAGTTATTTTTTAGGTTAACTAGAAATGCTAGGGTAAATAGTATAGTTAATGAAATATACTATTATTATGTTATTTATTTCATATAAAGGCTTGAATGCAGTTTTTATCATTTGAATACGGTGTTAATTGTGTTAAACAACGCTGTTGATACAAATGACGGCAACAAAAGAAAGGCTGATACACAAAGCTTCACAAGGATCTATTTGTGTTCTATCTACCGAGAGGAATCGAGCCCTCTATTCTAGCTCGTAAATCTGTCGACTTACAGCTGATCTACTAAAGGGGATGATAAACAAGAGTGATAGTGGATCATGGTTATTGTTAATTGTGAGAACAAAATAATTCAAATCACAAACTAGGATAATCATTCATTGACGTTTTGTTACATTGAATGCAAATGGGTTTGAGCATTCTCTGCTTTGTTCGCTGCTACCTTATTGATTGCTAACCATACTATAATGTTTGCGATCCACTACATTCGAGCGCCGTCTTCCATTAGGTTTCAAGCCTCGAGTGACTAGACACCTTTAATTAACGGTGACAATGATGGTCATGAAAAGCTAGTGGTAACCAGGCTCCGAGGTACAATTAGCGAGCTGTAGAAGACATCTAAATCTCCTGCAGTGTTCTGGGTAGTGTTAGGGTGAAAAAATGTTTTAGGTAAATCCTAATCACTGGATATAATGTCAACAACGTGTCGTTACCCGAGGCTGTTAAGTTACGTATGCCAATTAACTTTATACGTCCATTAAAACACACACACACTCCGCATTCTCGCTATCTCTGTGTTCTTTTTTTCCTTTTAGTTTTCATCTTTCTCAAAGGCTGAAAAGAAACAACTTCCAAATATACAACCAAACGAAGTTTTGTTAAAATTTGTATAGTAGATTGTTCGCGCTATGATGGTTAACCTTCAGGACTTCTTCGGGACTCGTGTTTGTTTGTTTTCCTTCGAGCATTATTTAATTTAAGTAGATAATTTTTCCCTTTCCTAAATTAGATGAGAACTGATTCAATACTTTCTTTAGAAAAAAGTTTGAATGCAAACGAAAGGGTTTTTAGTCGTTGAAATGTAATTTAATGCATTCTATAGAGAAATAAACAAATTAGTAAAGAATTTTAAAGTCTCAGCAGACTTAGAAGTCAGCCAATAAAAATATTTATTTTTATGATGCCCCTAAATTCCAGGTAGTATATTATTTTGTTCAACCTCTGTATCAAAGACAAACATAAATATTATGTACATATACATGCTCGAGCTTAGCTCAAACCACCAGCTGGCCCTTCACCAGCAAGCTGATGGACTGTGAATCCTGTTGCTGCTAAACCAAGCTCTACAATTTCCTAGCAATAGGTGGGTTATAATAGTGAAAGTCATATTACGGTATTCAATTGGAGTAGCACAAGAGTTACCTCTAGAAACTGTTCATTAGCTATAAAGTACATCAGTATATAATGTTAGTTATACCATACATTACTACATAGTGTTAGCTACACTATACATCAGTACATAACATTAGCTGTACTACACATCACTACATGATGTTAGCTGTACAAAACATCACTACATGATGTTAATTATGCTATACATCAATTCATGATATTAACACTACCATACATCAGTACATGATGCTAGTTACATTACACATAAGTACATAATGTTACTTATACTATACATCATTACATGATGTTAATTATCCTATACATCAGTACATGATGCTAGTTATCCTATACTTGAGTACATGATGTTAGTTATACTATACTTCAGTACATGATGTTAGTTATGGTATAAACCACAACATGATATTAGTTATATTATTCGTCTGTACATGGTGTAATCCACATACATATATTATCTAACATATACATATGTTATCATGAAACACACATTGTTCAATAACCAATGTACACTCTTGTTTCTAGGAGAATAAGATATGTATAACAATATATAGTCCTTTACTGCGGAAGCTCCAAGTGTAATAACAGTAGCGCCCTGAATAGATTCATTCACAATAACTTAATCTATTGATTTTAGTGTCAGCGAATAGAATAGTAATGATAGCTGGGAAATAAAAGTGAAGTAGACAGAGTTAGCAATAAAACATAAGTAAATATGTTAGCGATTACAATGAAACGGAAGTAAGAACGGTAGATTTTACAGTATAATGCTATAAAGAATGGTAGAGTTAGTAGTAGAATATAGTAAAGAGTGATAGAGTTAGTAGTAGAATATAGTAAAGAGTGGTAGAGTTAGTAGTAGAATATAGTAAAGAGTGGTAGAATTAGTAGTAGAATATAGTAAAGAGTGGTAGAATTAGTAGTAGAATATAGTAAAGAGTGGTAGAGTTAGTAGTAGAATATAGTAAAGAGTGGTAGAGTTAGTAGTAGAATATAGTAAAGAGTGGTAGAATTAGTAGTAGAATATGGTAAAGAGTGGTAGAGTTAGTAGTAGAATATAGTAAAGAGTGGTAGAGTTAGTAGTAGAATATAGTAAAGAGTGGTAGAGTTAGTAGTAGAATATAGTAAAGTGGTAGAATTAGTAGTAGAATATAGTAAAAGTGGTAGAGTTAGTAGTAGAATATAGTAAAGAGTGGTAGAGTTAGTAGTAGAATATAGTAAAGAGTGGTAGAGTTAGTAGTAGAATATAGTAAAGAGTGGTAGAGTTAGTAGTAGAATATAGTAAAGAGTGGTAGAATTAGTAGTAGAATATAGTAAAGAGTGGTAGAGTTAGTAGTAGAATATAGTAAAGAGTGGTAGAGTTAGTAGTAGAATATAGTAAAAAGTGGTAGAGTTAAAAGTGAAATGATAGTAAAGATTTATTTAAATGTGGAAAGCCAGAAGAACATTAGAAATCACTAGGCCTAAAAGTTATGATAACATTTCGTAAACAGTAATTTGTTTCGACATTCCTTTTAATTTTTCTCTTTGTAATATAAAATTAAAGAAGTGTGAAAATTGAAATTTATACTTTATTTGAGTACTTTCTCAATAATTAAACTAGATGCATATCCACTTCCGTGTGGTTCTCCAGTGGTTCATCAATAAGTCTAAAGGTTTATCCATCTCCTCCCAGTGGCACAACAGGATGTTTCCAGACATACAACACTACAAAATGTGGTGTCAGTACGTGTGATGAGCATGAAACAGATTGTAGGTTGTGTAGCTTTGTTCTTAACCATACATAAACAGTTGTTTTCTTTGCTTTTCATTTAGCTAACCGAATTAATTATTATTTCTGCCCCAGCACATCACTTGTTACAAAAACCCTTTTAGTACTAGTGTAGGCTATATTCATAATTTGCTTTATTTAACAACTTTCTGAGACTAAAATTCGCAATGTAATAGAGAAAACCTAAGCTTTTATAAATTAAACAATGCATTTGTTTAGTTTCTTAGTTTTAATTTCTTGATGTAGTAGGTAACATTCTATTTCTAGTCGTTTCGTGATGGTTACAAGGTTTGTGTTCAGGTTTTTTTATTCCAAAATGTCGTGCGTTTTCAGCAGTAATTAATCATCGTCGGACAGTAGTAGCTTTGTACTTTTGTTCGAGAGTTTTAAAACTAAACTACTCTGAGACTGAAACTGATTAAGTGTTCCATATACAGCTTCACGTAAATTTTTTATAGGTTGAGTTTCTCAGTTTTGGTTTGAATTTTACGCAAAGCTACACGAGGGCTATCTGCGCTAGCAGTCCCTAATTTAGCAGTTTAAGACTAAAGGAAAGGCAGTTACTCATCACCACCCACCGCCAAGTCTTGGGCTACTCTTTTACCAACGAATAATGGGATTGACAACACATTATAATGCTCCCACGGTTGAAAGAGCGAGTATGTTTGGTCTGACGAGGATTCGAACTCGCGACCCTCATATTACGAGTCGAGTGCCTTAAGCACCTGGCCATGCTGTGCCTAAGTTTCTCAGAATGGCTGGTATAGGTATTAACACTTTTATTGATAAGCAGAGAACAACGCTTCGACCATCCTCAGTCATCTTCAAGTTAATCTGTGTTTCTCGCCATCAAGAATCAAGAAGTAGTTGAGTTTGTTACTGCATACAAAACTCTCGTATTTTATCCTCAAAATCCAACATTTTACGTTAGAAAAATGTGAAAGGCTACAAGATAAAATAACAATTTAACAGCCTTTAAAACAACTGTCACACTTTTTAAAATGCAGCAATTTATTAAAAATAAGATAATTTCAACAGAGAATTAAGGTCAAATCTCTCAATCGATTCGTAATAAGTTAATACCACGTTTTCATCGATCTAATCGTGTCTGGAAGCCAGAAAAAAAAATTTACTGAAGATGGTCTGGTTGAACTACAGGCTTTGGCTAATTAGTCAATCCTTAAGTTCTCTGTGGGATTTCTCAATGTACACAGAAAAATAAAGACTTCTCATTTTTAAATTAAAGGAATTCAGTTCCTAGCTGTCATGTTTTTTCTTTGTTGTACAGAATAAATAGAAATCAACTTCAGAGAATTCGAATAATCTCGAAATAACGAAAGACCTTTCCACGGCGATTACTTTGTTGTTAAACCCGAAGCTGCATAATAACCTATATGATCTAAGCGGGTTCAAGCCCCAAGTTGTAGCCCTCAAGACTCAAATTTAATTTGTTCGAAGAAGGAGAAGGAATCATAACGCTATCCAGTGTTCTTAACTACTAAAGAACATTATCATGTTACACTAACCATAAAGTGGCCATTCATCTGAATTTAAAAATCTTTTCTTCAGGGAAAACGTGTAATGTGGTTCATATAAAAAAATAAAGGTGGAACAGTAATAAATTGTTTAAAATAAATATATTTTAATATTAGTATTTTATTTTATGAAATTATTTACCGATTCATTAGTAAGCTGTTTGTTATTGCTTTCAATATGATGATAGATATTTTAGAAGACATCAGATGGAATCTGAGTGGCGCCATCTGTGACAAGTGACTATCGTCACTTCATGTAAATAAGTAATTTAATAGTTGTTTTTAAGTTTTTTTAGTTAGTTTTTTTGCGCGTAAGTGAAGAGCAACAAAAACGTTTGTTTACAGTTTTTTTCACTGCTGAAAAGCGACACATTAATGAAGGAATTGTCTACTATTGGAAAAGCGACACATTAATGAAGGAATTAGATTTACTACTAAAACAACGATTGTATACTCCTACGGCAGTGACACATTAATGCAAAATTTGTTCCCTCAACGATACATTAATACAGGTAGTTTTCACTACTGAAACGTCGACCAAGAATTTTATGATATTAGTACACACAACGACACACTAATAAACTGTTCACTAATAGAACAGTGACACATTCATTCAGGGATTATTCACCTTTAGGTGTCTATTGAACTTGCTCGGCATGGTCAAGCAGTTAGGACGCTCAACTCGTAATCTGAGGGTCGCGGGTTCGAATATCTATCACACCAAATATGCTCGCCCATTCAGCCGTGGGAGCGATATAAATGCGATCAGTCCCACTATTTGTTGGTAAAAAAGTAGCTCAAAAATTGGCTGTGAGTGGTGATAACAGGCTGCCTTCCCTCTAGCCTTACACTGCTAGATTAGGGATAGCAAGCACAAATAGCCTTCGTCTAACTTTGCGCAATAATTCAGAAACAGATAAACAAACTAGTGAACTTTGAGTCCATTGGAACATTGAAAACTAATAATATTATTTTCGGTTTCACCCGTCGTTTTGAAACTATGAGTTTCTGTCTCCAGTTGTCGAGATCGTTTTAACAGTTGGTACTATTAGCTAGTGCCTGGCATTTACCATGAAAAAATCACTGATTCCAATTTCACCAGTAGTTTTGACACTTTACTCTATAAGCTATAAAGTGGTGCCTTCAGTTTCATTCAGTAGCTTATACATTTTACACTACAAGCTAGAGTCTCACTAGGCTTTTCAGTAGTTTTTAGACTTGACATAAGCTACTGTACGTAAATGATACAGTGCTACTGGCTTAAAGAAAAGAAAGAAGAGAAAACTTGACAAATGATTGAAAAATCTGAAGAAAAAGCCCTTCCCTCTCAGTGGCACATTGGTTACGTCTGCAAACTTACAACGTTAGAAACCAGGTCCCGATACCTTTGGTGGGAAGATCGCAGACACCCTATTATGTAGTTTATGCTTAACAACAAAGAAAGAAAGAAAAACTTTGTGAATATGATTGTATACCAATATTGGTAAAGGAATGACAGTGGGTATCAGCAATAAGAAACAAAACCTAAAAGTTATACAATAATAAACTGAGAAGAATTTGAAAAGTTAAAAGCTTTATTTACTTTGGACAATTAACTACAGAAGACTGAACATGTGTAGAAAGAGTTAAGTAGAAGAACTGTTGTTAAAACTGTCTTCAACATTATCAAACGAATTCTACATCAACAGAAATAAATCTCCAACCAAACATCCTCTCTGATTTACTATTCTATTTAATCATAGCAAAGCCGATAAGTTCACTATTACTTTCCAATTTACACCATTGTTTAACCATAACGAACCTGACAACGTTCGAGTTTGATTTATACCATTGTTTAATAACAATAAACCTGATAATGTTCATGTTTACTCTTTATTTTACATCATTGTTTGATCATAACGAACATCACAAAGTCCAAGTTTTGCTCTATAATATAAATCATTGTTTAACCATAATGATCTTCACAAAGTTCAAGTTTTTCTCTATAATTTTCACCATTGTTAACTCTAATGAACCTGACAGATTTCAAGTTTATTCTCTATCTTGCACCATTTTTTAACCATAATGAACTTGAAAAAGCTCAAGTTTACTCTCTAGCTCGCTCCATTGCTTAACCATAATGAACCTGAAAACGTTCAAGATTTTCTCTATAATTAACACCATTATTTAGTCGCAATGAGTCTGATGAAGGTCAGATTTACTGTAATTTATCCCCTCTGTTTATCCACAAAGAAAATGATTATATCAAACAACTCCTATAAAACATCTTGTTGAAAACGTTTATCCTTATTTAAAACTAATATCTTTTAGATTCTCTTTAACTATAACATATATTATACAGCTTCAATACCATGAACATTGAAAGAAACATGTTTTATTACAGATGTTGTAGGTTCATGCACAGCGATAACTCTACAAATTTACACCGCTAAAATCATGGTTTCGATTTCCTTCAGTGGGCTCAGCAGATGGTTCGATGAGGCTCTGCTATAAGGAAACATCAACATCACCGTCCCGAAAAGGTATAAAAAATACATTTAGAATCCAATTATCTGGATCGAATTACTTGCGGTCTTAGTAGAAACATCTTTGAGTACTTTCCTCGAGGCAATACGTCATTTCCTGTTAGGGTGTTCTCTCCACCTAATCTAAACACAAAACAGTAACTCCAGGGATTTCTAAGCAGAGAATACCAGACACTGGCAGTCCACCACTGTTATACTAGAAAAAGTTGAATTTGTAATTTATAACCTAAGCTGCCAGGAATGCATTTGTTCCCCCGAGCCTTACTGGTTAATCGTTTAATATATATGGCTTCATCAATTTTATAGAACGCACAGAGAATCTGACAGCAAACCGTGGTAATGGACTAAAAGTCAGTTACTTTGCTGATTTGTTAACATGTTACGTGTTAAAGTGCATTTTACATTCTTACGCAGATGTTTCTTCTAATATACCGTATTGCATGAATAAAGATCACGAGTATTCCAATACATTGTCTGGAGAATATCTTATAAAAATAAATGTGATTCAATCCTTTCTTTTTACCTTGGGACTTTGACACGTCTAAAGGCTTATAGTACTTAAAACCTGGTTTCGATATACCATCACTCATATATAAAACTTTGCAATTCTTCACAAATAAAATCTATGGAACTCGATACACTGAGTAACATATTATTCTTATCCTTTTACTTCTTTATAATCAGGGTCAGGTTAGCTCATTTCTAAGCTGGAAAGTCGAAGGTTCGTGGTTCGCATACTGTTATTGTAAAAACGTAGTCCTCAGTTTGAGGCCATTAATGCAACATATAGTCAAATCCTACTAACTGGTAAGAGTAGGGGGATGTATTGTCTATTAGCTGTCTTCCCTTTATTATATCAGCTCAAAATGAGGGACGCACATGAACAGATTGTCCTTGTGTAGCCCTGGGCGAAATTCTGAAACAAACTAAGTTGAAAGGTAGAAAGAAATACTTTCATAATACGGTTTTATTTTATTAATAAATAAAATGATATTAATGTTAGCTAATAAAACAATACAATGATTTCTAAATGGAAAAAATATCATAAAGATCCATTTTAACATATTTACTAACTAGCTGGAATTATGTAAATTCACGGTTAATTAATGGTTATCCTAAGGCATGAAAAGTTGCCTTCCTTATATATAATTGTAAAAAAAAAAAAAAAAAAAAAAGACCATAAAACTGCAATACACAAATTGAGAATCTGTAAGTTTGTGTGTATCTCCTTATGGACCCAATAAACCTTCATACCAAACTTGGTGAAGTTTCGTTTCTAGAGGGCGAAGTAATAGTAAAAAAACCAACAAAAATACAAAATGCAAAACTGAAAATTTGTAGCTACCTCTCCATAGATCCAATTAACCTATATACCAGTTTTGGTGAAGATCCATTCACACCCTACGAAATAGTTACATGGACATGCAACAAACAGTGCTATTATATTTATATAACTAAAGCGCTACTGAGTGTACATAAGAATACCAAACATACAGGATAGGTGAAGTGAAAAAAAGTGTCATTGGCCACTTAGTATGTAACCTAACAACAGACGTTGACCAAAAGTTTGATTGAACTGTACCTCCCTTGAAATTAGACTTCGAAATTAGTTTTTGGAATATTGAGTTTATTTATTGTACACTAAAATGTACTGTTTATAGTTTGGTAACTCGGCTGCTTTCCTTTGTATACCACAGTTTGTAATATTACGTAACAGACTGTACAAATATACGTATAGTTTACAGCCAAAGAAAACTGCTAATATGCTTTAGGATCTTTTGTACCACAGTTTATAATACCGTGTTGATGAACGAATAGTAGCAGGAATTGTTTGTTACAAAAGAAATCCGATTATTTGATATTTTTACTCCTGCAGAGAAAAGGCCTAACTTCCGAAAAGTCTAGCTTCTTGAGTTATCACTATCCTACTTGTATAGGATGTAAGACAACACCTAGTTTGAGAATATAACGTTTTACGTTAATGTACTTCTGGAAGAATAATTATTCGATTCAATTACTTGAATTTAACGTTTAACATCACATTCTGTATAAATTACAGTACTTTTATAGTTTGGTATTACAAGTGTGTGGCAGGTGTACGCCATATACAACAGTACACACATATATACACTGCTGGCCAAAATATTAAAGCCAATGAATATAAAGAAAAAATACACATTTTGCGGTGTTAGACTCAACCACTTATTTGAGTAGAGCATCGAAAGATGTAAATAAGAAAAAAAAAAAAAAACGTTTTTAGCATTTAATAGAGAAAATGTGAACACTGGTCAAAAGTTTAAGACCATACCAAAAAGAAGTCCTAAACAGGGTGGGAAATCCCCAAAAAGATGTCTCAGTAGTGAGTTGCACGGCCGTCATTGCGAATAACTGCAAACATTCGTTTTGACATGATCGATATAAGCGTTTGCAGAAGGCTGGCTGGAATGTTATTCCAAGTGGTGAAGATGGCTTCACCAAGGTCATGCACTGTTTGGAATTGACGTCCATTTCTATAGACTCCCTTGCCATTCACCCCCAAAACTTTTCAATAAGGATCAGTTCGGGCGAACACACTGGATGGTCCAAAAGAATCACGTTATTCGCCATGAAAAAGTCCTTTATCCTGCGGACATTGTGGATTGCAACGTTGTCCTGCTGAGAGATCCAGTCATTTCAACACAAGCGAGGGCCTTCAGTCAAGAAGAATGCTCTCTCCAACATGCCAATGTAGCCAGCTGCTGTTTGACGCCCCTGGAAAAAACCTGAAGCTCCACTGTTCCATGGAAGGAGAAAGCACCCCAGATCATGATGGAAGCTCCTCCACTGTGTCGTGTAGAAAATATCTCCGGTGGGATATCCTTATCGTGTCAGTAACGCTGGTAGCCATGTGGATCATTCGGGTTAAATGTTTTCTCATCAGAGAACAAAACCTTCTTCCACTTTTCTATGTCCCATGTTTGGTGCTTCTCAGCAAAGTTCAACCGATGCGTTTCGTGATGTGGAAGGAGGTGTGGCCTTTGAACACGTTTACAGCTTTTAAAACCTTTCTCTCGTAGATGCCGTCTTATTGTTCTTGAGCTGCTTTCTGCGTCCTTAAGGGCCTTAATCTGATTCGACGATCGGCTGCTGTCTTGCCGGACAACCTGTCAAATCCTCCTGCTCAACGCCAGCGAATTTTTTTGGGCCGATCACTTGAAATTCTCGTTCCGTATTCCTCAGGGTTTTTTAAGAAATTTGCAACAGGAGTTTTACTACGACCAATCTCACCAGCGATGGCACATTGAGAGAGACCTGGCTTTTGCAGCTCGACAATTTTGCCACGTCCAAACTCTGTCAACGTTTTAGCCTTTTCTATGTTTTTACCCAATGTAACACAGGAGATGTCAGTGGGAATTGTTGACAACGCTAATGCTTGAACACAAACGACTACATTTCGTTACGTGTTTACCGATTAACGCTTCGTTTCAGTATGCTCTTAAACTTTTGACTAGCTAGTATTGAGGCTAATCTCATAGTGTTTACATTTTCCTTATTAAATGCTAAAAAACCTTTTTATTTTCCCTTTTCTTATTGTCATCTTTCGAAGCTCTACTCAAATAAGTGGTTGAGTCTAACAACGCAAAATGCATATTTTTTTTTATGCTCATTGGCCTTATGATTTTGGCCAGCAGTGTATGTGTATATAAATACATCATACTTAAGCTAAATATTAAATTGTTGTATTTCAAAAACTGTCAAATTGATTTTATTACATTTGAAATATTTTATTATTTATTATACGTTAGAAGTATTTTATTATGTTTCTTATTTTATGGGTAGTTTGTTATGTACTGCATGTTTTGGTTAGTTTTTTATGTACTATATGTATCATGGGTAGTGTGTTATATGTTGTATGCTAAGGGTAATATGTTATGTACTGTATATGAAGGATAATGTATCATGTACTGTATGTTATGGGTTGTTTGTTTTATACTGTATGTTAGGGGTAGTGCGTTATGTACTATATATTAGAAGCAATGTGCGATATTGGGTATTTTTTAATATTTTGTTATTTTCATGTAGTCTATTATGTTTTCAAGGTAAGTGATATTTCCTCCTTAATGTTTTCAAAGGAGTATGATGTTACATCTGACATAGGTTTGTCTGGATAGTCTGTAGAGCTTTTGTTTGGTTCAAATAAGTGGTTTGAGTATTTTGTGGAAGATTGTTTGGTTTGTAACAATAGCTTGTTGATGGACCGTTTCACCGACGTTGATGTATTTGTTTGTATGGTAGTCCAGTCTGTTGGTTTATTTGATTAACCCACGTTGGTGAACCGCTCTTTTCCATTTTGGCACCTCTCGTTCCTCTAGTCTGTACCTTCAGTAGTTGCACCTTGAGTGTAGCGACGTTCAAACACTTTAAATATTCTCTCTTTTCTTAAACTTGAATACAAAACAAAGTTTGAACATCCAATTTCTGACACCAAATTGTCACATTTGTCTAATTCAACAAAACTGATTCCAAAGCTTAAGCTAAAACTAATTACACTGCACAACAAAGATTTTGCTTCTTGAACGCTGTTGGGTATTCCTTATAGATTTTTGGCTACTGATCACGAAAATCACATTAAAATTTGCCTATCACGTACCGTTTCATCAAAATATTCAGTTTCACCAGGACATTGCTACAATAGAAAAACGATATCAGGGCAACTGGAATCCGTCAATACTTGCTGACTACTGTTGGACACTGCAACGTGATGCACCGGACATTGAATACAAGCGAAAATCAGGAGCAAAACATTTTTAATTACGTTGACCTTTATAGCGTATTAGAAACATAAACGCAATTAAATACGTTATTGTCGGTGAACAGTTAACTGTCTATTTCTCAGAGTTCCTACGTGATGAAGCAAAACCAAAACTATGTTTGTGCATACCCACCAGGTACCTGTCACAATCAGCAAAAACTTTTCAGGAAGCAAAACTTTTCAAAAAAATTGTTGTGCAGTGTTACGTTATATTCCATCAAGAGTCACTAATGCATACAACATCATTTACTAGGCAGATAATTACAACAGAAAAATTTTAACAAATAATTGTGTAGTTCAGATACATTTTAATTGTTCACAATAACATTAAGGCGAGAATTAGACCCATTTATCTCAGTTACCTGTACATCAGGTACATTCTAAGTCTGTCAATTAGCTTTAAAATACATATACCAAATTGTAATTCATAAAAAAGATAAGTAATAATTATGATATAAAGTAAATATCTTAAAACATGTTAAGATAAATCAATGAAAGTTTCATACAGTGACACATAATAAGGTGGAAAGAATTTTGTAGGTGGCACTCACAAAAAAAATACGTAAAACAGCATTACGTAACAATATTAGTATAATTAGTTTTAAAAAGGCATTACTTATCAACAATGAAATAATTAATTTTAAAATCGGTATTCGTGATAATATTAAAATAATTAGCTTTAAAAATGGCATTTCGCTAACACTCAGCATTTGTCTTCGTACACCAAAGTTTGTTTGTGAGTACCATCTGTCCTTAAGTTAGAAGTGATAGGCTAGAGGAAAGACAACTCTTGGACTACTTTTCAATCGAAAGAAATGTGAAATTAACAATTGTATTAGAGCGCCATCACTACTAAAATTAAGAGCGTATTGCATGACGGGAATCGAACCTGTGACTACAAAATTACGAGTAAGCAACCTAACCACGAGGACATGCTAGGCCCCATACAGTATAACGCATGAATTTGTATGTAACACGAGTTTTTCTATTTTGAAGCTGCGTATTAAAGTAAGACGAGTGTTCTTTCTCTAAAACTTGATTTAAGGTACATCGAATTTACGTTTTTGGATAATTTAACAACATTCAGAGAGGGTTTTTTGTCAATAATAAAATATTATTATAATATCTGCCAACTCAGGACGAGAAAAACTGGAGAACTAAAGTTATGGTCAAAATATTCAACGTTGTAAACAAAATTATCTTCACGTTCTTGGGACTAAAAGACAGCTGTTACGTAAATAAATAATATACATAATCAAATAGTTAATTACAAGCTAAATACGACGTTCAGTGCATTAATATAACTTATGTAATAAAGAACATTTATTATATCAATATAATCTATGTAACAAAGTGGTTAATATCAACTGCCCAGGGTGTTTAATGCACCAGTATGACCTATGTAATAAAATAGTTCATTTAAAGTGATAGAGCGTTGCGTAAGGCAGTTTATAATCTGTATGAGAACAGTAAACTCTTCATTTAGGCTTAACAAATTGAAAGTGTCAAATAAGCCTCACTTTTGGAACAAAATTTATCACAAAGGTTATGAAACTAGTTTTAACAGTTTCATCTGTTCTCTTTAACCATACTCACTTTTCTTAAAAGCATGATTTTAGCAGCTTTGTTAAGCTAAACTCTAAACAATAAAGGGGTATTACTTCAACTTATAAAATAAATGTTTAGAATGTACGTGTTTCTTGTAACGATGTATCACTTCAGTGTCAAAGTTCAATATGTACCCATCATTCTTAAACTTCAATATTTGTGATAAACAACAACAAAAACATAAACTGTTCTTAAACACAGATTTATTACTTGTTATACATTCTTAAATAAAATATTGAAAATTAAGATAATCCAAGATATTCCAAGATAAACCGAGTCTGATAATATAAGAACTTCATTTAAAATTTACAAAAATAGTTATTTAATTTTGAAGCTAGAACAACGTTACTTTAACCACTCAAAATCGTTTTTTGTCGAATATTGAAAAATGGTTTTCAATATTTAAAACGTTTATTGAAAGATAGCTTCAAATCTGTAGATAAAGCGAACAGCCGTCGTTCACGAGATTGCCAGAGCCAGTTCTTAGAGTTGCAGGAAAATAAATGCCCAGAATGCTATAATACTAACAGCCTCTGATGTTAAGCCTAATATATGTAAATAACATCAATGCGTAAAATCGACAGAATTCTAGAAGTAGGTGTTTTTTTCTTTGTTTTATCATGAAGAACATTCCTTGTTAAGTTAATGGATTTATTAACTAAAATGTTGAGCTGTGGATTTAGAAATGGATGATTCCAACCCATGATATATGCTGTTGAACACCTTCTACACATTCAAATGTAAAAGACGTTGTAAAAGTTGAGCCTACTCTTTTAGTGTATCAATTATGGTCGTGTTTTAAAAGTTAAGCCTGTTGTGTTATCTGTCAGATATGATTACGTATAAATCAACAGTTTAAAATTAATAGAGTTATGAGTTGGGGTGTCCGATCATTTAGTTTAGACAACGTGCTGCTTGCGCTATGGTTCAGGTTTAAACTTTTTATTTATTTACTCTTGAGAAAATCTATTCTTTCAATACCTGAAATGTAGATCTCGAGGGCGAAGGAACTTGAAACAACTTCTTAGAGCATCTCAGGCCAGATTAGACACAGAGTCAGAATATTTTAGTTTGTGTTATCTCTTTACTAGGAAATAAAAATAAAAGAATAACTATTTTTCATCGCATGAACATATAATTGGGTTTACAATAACATTTATTTGCCGATTTGTTTGTTTGTTTGTTTTTGTAATTCGCACAAAGCTACTCGAGGGCTATCTGTGCTAGCCGTCCCTAATTTAGTAGTGTAAAACTAGAGACCACCCACCGCCAACTCTTGGGCTACTCTTTTACGAACGAAAAGTGGGATTGACCGTCACATTATAACGCCCCCACGGCTGGGAGGGCGAGAATGTTTAGCGTGACTCGGATGCGAACCCGCGACCCTCACATTACGAGCGCATGCCTTATCGCGCTCGGCCATGCCAGGCCCCTTTATTTGCCGAAGGTATAGAAATGAAAGTGCATTAACATAAGAATATGAAAAAACTATATGTTTTTAGAACGCATTCGACGAGATGTTTAAATATGATTTCAAATCCTAATTTTAACACTGACTTCATAAATACCTGAACATTTCATAATTTTAGTTACATTTTCTCATAAAAAGTGTTGTGTACCTGCTGTAGTTACTTAGATTTTTTTCTTCCAGTTAGCTACAAAATGATTAAATAAGTTTCTTTGCAATTGTGGAGTCGTTAAAAGATATTTTAAATATAAGAGAATTGATGTTATGGAATGGCCAAGTCAATCACCTGAAAACGTATGGTCTGATTTAAACTGATTAACTAAAGATCGCAAGCCTTTTGAACTTTTTGAAGTACTCAAAGAAGGATGGCAGTCAATCACTTGGGAATATCTCTACAAAGTCAATGAAAGCATGTCACATGGATGTGAAGCAGTAGTGAAATCCAATGGAACGTCGACTCAATCTGAACTTATTTGAATTATTTTTAAGTTTCATTTTTACGATTGATTATTGGAGAGAAACTTATTTAATTATTTTGTAGCTAATTGGAATAAGAAAATCTAAGAAACTACAGCAGGTGTAAAACACTTTATGAGAAAATGTAACTAAAATCATGCAAAGTCCAGATATTTACGAAATTCAGTGTTAAAATTAGGATTTGAGACCATATTTGTACAAATCTCATCGAATGCCTTCTTAAAACATAGTTTTACATATTCTTGTGTTATCTAATAAAAGATATAACAAGTTAATAACACTTTTTGTCCACCTCCTTTATGCTTACACTGTTGTTATTAGATTTATCTTCTGCTGGGAGATCTATTATTTTCTTATCAGAATTTTTTTCAGGTCCGCAATATTAGATTTTCGTATTAGACGTGCTGTGTTACTACCAGTTTTAGTGTTGATTTTAAGTCATTTGGATGATGTTCAATGTTGCTTATTAATATCTCCAGATACAAATTGTGCTATTTTATAATAATATTGTAATATATGAAAAACCGAAAATTTACTTCGGAAAAAGAACACGCACTCTGGAATCCAGGTTAGGGAGATCAATGCCCTACCACTAAGGCATTCAAGATTACAAGTTGTTCATTCACTTATACATTTTTTACATGTACAAAAAAAAAATCATGGAAGTCTGTCACAGACTTATAATAATTTATACACATCCGTTAGCCAATTATACTACCAAGAGTATAGCAGACGTTGTTAAATAACTGTTTCCATAGAAAGAACGTAGCAGAAAATGGTGACTTTCTATTAAAAATTCTGTAATAATTATACTACCAAAAGTGTAACAGACGTGGTTAAATAACTGTTATCGATAGAAAGAATTAGTTTGTGTTTTTGTATTTTTTTTATAGTAAAGCCACATGGGGCTATCTGCTGAGCCCAACGAGGAGAATCGAACCCCTGATTTTAGCGTTGTAAATCCGCAGACTTACTGCTGTACTAGCGGGGCGGGCAGAAATGTAGTATATGTTGACTTTCTGTGGATGGTTTATGACGAGAGTAACATTAAAATATGGGTCTTATGAATAATTAAACACTAATTATATTTTTAATATTGTTTTGAATGATTCAGAAAATTTTGTTTTCAGGTGACTTTTTCATCATGTCCTTCCCATTTTCTTTTCGCTGTTTATGTTGTCATGAAAGTCACGGTTTTGATTTATAGGTTTCCACCTAACTTTTCTTATATGTTTTCTACAATTAGATGTTTTTACTTATAGATGACTTTTTTAGATAGATATTTTGTATATTTTTTATCAGTGGGTGTTTGTAATGCATTATTTTTCACTTTATGTTCTTATCTTCTACCTTTAGGTATTTATTTTTATGGCATTGTTTCAACTAACCTTTCTACCCTATGTTTTAGTTGTTATTTCTCTAGATAATGTTTTATATGACGTTTCCAATATAATTTTTAATATTTTTAGAAAAATGTTTTTTGATTCTTTATACGATAGATTATTTTCAGTGATACACCTTCACAACTTGATAACGTTTATTTACTATCAACTATTTACAGGTAGTTTTTACGACACAACGACTTTGTAAGTAAATTCAATTTTTTAGTTTTTGTAAGACAACTAATAAGCAACAAACCGTTCATACAAATTGCTCTGATTTTCTAATAATGACGGAGAAGGTCTTCCATTCCCACCCAAACCTCACACTTCATATCTAACTGAAATAAATACATTTTGCGAAACCAAGCTCGACCAATAAAGAGGAAGAAGAGTGCAAATGAGCCAATCAAAATTAAGATCATTCATGAAATGGATTTGTGGCGTATTTACAGAATAATTATTGGTAAATATCACTTCTTCTAATACCTAGAAAAAAACCAGTGCATTTTGGTAATACTACGTTCCAACAATCACTTTTATGTCGTGTTGCTCAGCAACAAAATTATAACCTAATACTATTGTTAGTCCATGTAATGAAAGTATAAAATGAAATGTAAAGACAACAAAACTAGAAAAATATTTGTTGATTTCTTAACTTAGAGTCTTCGTGGATAAAAAAGGATTTGTTTTCATTAAAAACGTTGGTGATATAACATAAAATAGCTTAATTCAATTTAAAATTGAATCGATATTTTTAGAATAAATTTTATGAACTTTATTCTAGGCTAGGTGATTCAACATTACGTCTTTACTTTAGATTTATTATACCAACACTCACTACACCTATAAGGCTTCATGCCTCTCCTCACTGCTCCTTTACATACCCCATTACTTAAATCGTAATGAGCAGATAGCAAATGAAGCTTTCTATCTGGATAAATGAATTTAGGTTTTTATGACTCCTCCTGTTTAAATAAATCAAGCGTGACGTGACATGATACACATTGAGATTTTGTGTAGGTTATTTGATGTGCTGTCATCTGAAGTGAATTCGTCGTCTTTACTGAACGATTTCACTATACGTTCAAGTTTTTGTTGAGGTATAGTATTTTAACGATTTTTACACGTTACAAAATCTAAAGATGACTTTGAAGTATTATACATAAATTTGAGTTCACATCTACAAACTGAGATTTCCTACAGTTTTTCCATCAAAAATAAGCAAAGAAAAACCACTGTAAGTTTCTGCCATAATTAAATTCTTAAAATTCAAAACGTGCTCTTGTAGAGAATGTTGTAATGGAAGCTGAAGAAACGATGACAATAAATAAAAGAAAAAAAGAGCTTTAGCGAAAATTGGTCCTCGGTAATGGAAATCAAGAGAAGTAAACAAATCGATGCTGTCCAACAATACAATCCACGTTGTTCATATATTCCAGTGTGATAGGCCTTTAGCGAACGGCGTCATTTTCCACAGTCTTCTTTGTCGGTTGGGGATAAGATATTTCGAAAATGGAGTCCCTTGTGGACTTTTTTACTTGTGGGAAACTTTTTACAAATTTTATTTTGGTTATAAATATTTTAGTTTCTCTCTTTATTTAGAAGTTTGCCCTTAACTGATAAACTATTTATATCTGACTCTAATGCCTCTTTACAGGTATTGGAACTGGCGCAGAAATGCATTATTTACAGTTTACATAAAATAATAATATTCCACTTTTAAACTGAAACACTAAATGCAGTTGTATGCAATCGTAATACTACGACTCGTCTTTATTATGAAATTATTAGGTTTTAGTTGGAGCACAACAGTCTTTGGAAAGCTTTCCTGAAATCGGGATTAAAAATAGTATAAATTACAGGGTTCAGCGCGGAATTCACGTAGCCTAACCAAGTAATAAAGTTTACCACTCTCTGTGATATGTGACAAGTTGTGCAGAAAGGTAGGATGACATACATGAGGAAGAAGGGGAGCCAACAGAACACAAAAACACCCATCACAATGCCTAGAACCCTGGCAGCACGTCTTTCCTTTGACAAGGATATCTTCTGTCTTTGTTCTAAGTACTGACGAACCACTCCAGGTCTGTGTCCGTTGTCTTGGTTCTGATTATCCTGCTGGATTCTCTCTCCAGCATCTTCCTCTTCACCATTGTCTTGAGCTTCTTCTGTTGTTACCACCAAACTAGCATTTGTTCCACATTTTTTGAGACTCTGAAGTTTGAGAAGGCTCCCATTGTCTACTTCTGCTGTGGAAACTGCTAATTTAGGTGTTTGTTTGGCTCGTTTTCGAAGTCGTCTTTTTGTAGCCTGAAATATTTTCAAATAAACAATGGTCATGATGAGTAGTGGAATGAGAAAGGATCCACTCGAGGAGTAAATGACGTAACCTTGCTCCTCAGTCAGCTTACAGGGAGTAGTGTCGGTGAAATTCTGTGGCCAGTCGTTCCAGCCAATCAAAGGAGGAATAGAAATGAGCGCACTGATGGACCACACCAAAAAAATCATAAAGAGAACTCTGGTGAGTGTTCGCTTCTGGGCATAATTTATGGGGTCATGGATAGCCCAGTATCGATCAAGGGCTATTGCACAGAGATTCAGAATGGACGCTGTGCAGCAGAGAACATCAAAGGTTAGCCACATTTCACACATCCACAACCCAAACAGCCACCGACCGATGATAGAATAGGCTACATTCAGTGGCATCACTAGAATAGCAACTGCAATGTCTGCGGATGCAAGAGAAACAAGAAACATGTTCTGGACACTGCGTAAAGGACGGTAGGTAAAGATCGATAAAATGACCAGAATATTTCCAAAGAGTGTAGAAATCATTATAGTTGAGAGGAGTACAGCCGTTGTTGTTGCTTCGGGAATTGACATTGTCAGTGGGTAAGAATACTTACTGTTGTTCTGATATAAAGAAATGTTCTCGATGTTATACAACAACCACGCGTCTTCGCTGACATTCACCTCAATGTCCAAATTTAGAGATGCTAGGTAGGTGTCTCCTGTTGACTCGACGCTGTCGAAGAGACTGTGACGTGTTAAGACTCGATCAGCTTCTCCCATGTTTAAACATGTAACTAAGTACAAAACCCAGATTTGAGCAACTTCTATCATACCGTAAGGTAAGTACCACGAGAAGCTAACCAAGATTTGAAAAAAATTCCATCTTCAGTTAGTTCTTGTCCAGTCTACGTGACTCAGGGTTTTCTGAAATAAAATGTGAATACATGTTAAGTCTAAAGAAAGACATTACCTTATAACTTACAGAAAATTACCTTGAATGGCAATTTACGCTAGACGTCTCTTATTTTGAAGGTAACCACCCACTACCAACTCTGGAGATCTTCTTCTTAGACTAAAGCGCTCCAAAGTGCGAAGCGCGAAAATTTTTGGACATAACTGGGACCGTTATATGCAAACATCTAATCACCATTCATTGAGCTAAACTCAGCCCACACAATCGCAATTGCTTATTTTTTCAGATATCTCTAAACGTAGAGTTAGAACAACAATAACAGTTAACAATGAAGTAAATCCGTTTCTAGAAATCTATTAAACCTTTATTCGGGTGAAACATAACTTACCCAGAATTGAAGGTTTACATACGTTTTTTTACTTTTTTGCTACATTCTTTTTTATCACGGTTTATAAGCTGAGTAAAATTGGAATAAGTTTTTCTACAATATATTATCGGTACACGAATATTATTTTACGACACAAACAGGATAATCGCTATTCTCTATAATTAGATTTTCTGATAACGTCTTTCCTTATGTTCTTTCTATGAAGTACTTTAACTTTATTTATAGTCAATGAAAATTTTGTAATCCCCAATTTTGAGTCTTGTGATGAACTGACGTCCAATTGGAACAGAGTTATGTGCAGATTATGTTCCTTGTTACTTTTATTTTAAAAACATTATTAATTTTACTAATGGTTACACTAAAGAAACATGTCTAGATCCCCCTCATTCTAATTAGTGAACTTAGAACTAAATGAATATAAAAGTATTAAAACTGTCCAATCATTTCTCCAGAAACAAAACCAGTGAGCGTAAAATAAACATATCTAACAAAAAAGAGCATAGTCCTAAATTAACCGTAGTTTTAACTTTACAATCAAAATTTTTTATAAAAACTGTAGCTAGGACAAGTGCTAATGATCGAACAGATTTCCGTCATCTGATTATTAGCTTGAATGTACTTTGTTCTTCAGTTGCGAACAGAAACTTATAAAGAAGGTAAAGTTTTTATATTCATCTATCAAGAGAAAGTCAATCAATAGATTGATTTGTGTAAATAACTGTGCAACCAAACTTACTAAGAAACTACGGAGATAAGACGTGCTGAACAATATAACAAAATGTTCTGAATCCTTAAAGCTAACTCTCTAGAAATTTTCAAAAGTTGTGATTAAAAGTTTTTGATTCATGTTTATTTGGCACACGATAAAGGTAAGGTCTTTTAACACCACTACATCTTACAAAATATAGAGTTATATAGTTGATTTATTCATGTTTCTCTGGTACACCTTCAAAGGTATTTTAATATCACTAGATCTTGCAAAATATAGAGTTATCTAGTTGATTTAGTCATGTTTCTCTGGTACACCATAAATAAAAGGTGTTTTAATACCACTAGATCTTGCAAAATACAATCATGTGAAAGAGTGAGGACACCCTATGAAAGCCTGTGTATTTTTGTAACATTTTTGGATATATAGATATTTAATCTCAGTTTCAACAATACTGAGAGATTATAGGAATATAACTAAACAATTAAAACTGAAGAAAAGACTTTTCAAGATCTTCTGTAAATGTAATTCTACAAAAATGCGTATTATAACTGAGGAAAAGTTAGGACACCCTACCAGCTAATAGCTAGTGTTAACCCCTTTGGCTGAAATAACTGCAGTGAGACGCTTCTTGTAGCCATCTACCAGTCTCTGACAGCTTGTGTTATTTTAATCGGTGTCTTTAAGGAGTCAGTCTTCATGTTATGTGTGATGGGGTAAAAAAAATACAATATATGTAATATTAAATTTTACTCATAATTCATAGAATACACTAACTTTCAGTCAGGGATAAAACCGTCACAAAACAAGTAATAGAAACACTTTGCAAATGTAAAGAAGATGTTGGAATAGCAGTGTATAAATAATGAAAACAAGTATTTATGGATGATAGAGCTGACAGTCACAAATACACAAGAATACTGTTTGACTCGTTTAACTTAAAACGATCAACTATTAACTGATCGCGGTTCATTTATTGTTGAATTTCAGAGTTTTAGTAATATGTTGTTGACTTGTCCAGAGAGTATCTACTTGCTGTTGGACTAAAGTCTAGTATGCACAAAATGGATTCAATGAAGCTACAAATAGAGGGCAATTTTAAACCCTTGAAACGTTAAAGACGAGCCAATGAAAGACTGGACTTTGATTAACATACTCAAACCGAAATTGAACTTTTATTGTTATATTTACATTACCGGGTTCATTATTAGAGTTACTATATTACAATTCCTATGTTAACATTACCGGGTACATTATTACAGTTACTATATTACAATTCCTATGTTTACATTACCGGGTACATTATTAGAGTCACTCTATTACAATTCCTATGTTTATATTACCGGGTACATTATTAGAGTTACTATATTACAATTCCTATGTTTACATTACCGGGTACATTATTAGAGTAACTATATTACAATTTCTATATTTACATTACCGGGTACATTATTAGAGTTACTATATTACAATTCCTATGTTTACATTACCGGGTACATTATTACAGTTACTATATTACAATTCCTATGTTTACATTACCGGTTACATTATTAGAGTTACTATATTACAATTCTTATGTTTACATTACCGGGTACATTATTAGAGTTACTATATTGCAATTCCTATGTTTACATTACCGGGTACATTATTAGAGTTACTATATTACAATTCTTATGTTTACATTACCGGGTACATTATTAGAGTTACTATATTACAATTCCTATGTTTACATTCCCGGGTACATTATTAGAGTTACTATATTACAATTCCTATGTTTACATTACCGGGTACATTATTAGAGTTACTATATTACAATTCCTATGTTTACATTACCGGGTACATTATTAGAGTTACTATATTACAATTCTTATGTTTACATTACCGGGTACAATATTAGAATTACTATATTACAATTCTTATGTTTACATTACCGGGTACATTATTAGAGTTACTATATTACAATTCCTATGTTTACATTACAGGGTACATTATTAGAGTTACTATATTACAATTCCTATGTTTACATTACCGGGTACATTATTAGAGTTACTATATTACAATTCCTATGTTTACATTACCGGGTACATTATTAGAGTTACTATATTACAATTCCTATGTTTACATTACAGGGTACATCATTAGAGTTACTATATTACAATTCCTATGTTTACATTACCGGGTACATTATTAGAGTTACTATATTACAATTCCTATGTTTACATTACCGGGTACATTATTAGAGTTACTATATTACAATTCCTATGTTTACATTACAGGGTACATTATTATAGTTACTATATTACAATTCCTATGTTTACATTACAGGGTACATTATTATAGTTACTATATTACAATTCCTATGTTTACATTACAGGGTACATTATTATAGTTACTATATTACAATTTCTACTTCCTAGACTTGTTAATTTGTTTCGTGACTTTAACTTTTACAGTTTTAAGAACAAGAACTATTCGTTAGGGGTAACTTGTTTGGCCAAAGTTCCTAAAGCCGTTTGTTTCTCATTCTTTATTCACACTTCACTTTATACGTTCCATGAGCAGTTTTTTCACATCACTTCTTTTGTAAGGTTTAACATTTTTTTTTTACAAAAAGTCACTGTCAATTCAGATAGGCCCGGCATGGCCAAGCGTGTTAAGGTGTGCGACTCGTAATCTGAGGGTCGCGGGTTCGCATCCCCGTCGCGCCAAACATGCTCGCCTTTCAGCCGTGGGGGCGTTATAATGTGACGGTAAATCCCACTATTCGTTGGTAAAATAGTAGTCCAAGAGTTGGTTGTGGGTGGTGATGACTAGCTGCCTTCCCTCTAGTCTTACACTGCAAAATTAGGAACGGCTAGCACAGATAGCCCTCGAGTAGCTTTGTGCGAAATTCAAATACAAACAAACAATTCAGATACGTTTTATCAAATTTTACAACCGTTTTATTGGCAAAAATTCCATATCAAATGAATGAATGATTCAGTTGTGTGATATTAAAATACAGTTTCATAGTGTTGTAACTAACTTACAAGCCTAGCATGATCAGATATTTAAAACACTTAACTCGCAACCTGCGGATCGCGGAATTAAAACTCGTACACGAACATGTTCGCGCTTCCAGTATAAGGGAATTTTATAAGTTGAGAGCTAATCCCACTATCCTGACTTACTTCTTTAGTCGGTTATGTTCATACTTGATATAGTTATATATAATATTTTATATGTCTATGCAACACTATGATTCACTTCTGTTATTTGTAACGTTTAAATTATGTAATATTTTGTAGCATAGCAATTGTCTTCTCGAAACGATTAACCTTCATTTTATGTGATTATGTGATAGTCACTTATTTCTCTGATCAGTAAGACCTAACAGTAAAGGGTGCTTCACTTACAATCTGAGAGTAGTCTGTTCGAATACCCGTCGCTGAACATGCACGCTCTTTCAGCTGCGGAGACGCTATAATGTACTGGTGAATCTTTGTAAGAAAGTAGTCCAAACGTTGGCGGTGGATGGTGTTGACTGGCTGTCGGTCCTCCTGTCTATCATTACTAAATTAGGACCGTCTAGACAGATAGTCGTCGCGAAAAATTCATATAATATTTCGCCTTACTTTTTAATCGCTTACACTCACACTTTATGTAGTTATAACTTATCAGTATATAAGTAGTCTGTGATACATATATAGTTAGTACCTTCTCTAGTCTATAGTTCTATAATGTTGTCACTAACTTGTGTAGTTTACAATAGTTAGTACATTCTCTAGTCTATAGTTCTATAATGTTGTCACTAACTTGTGTAGTTTACAATAGTTAGTACCTTCTCTAGTCTATAGTTCTATAATGTTGTCACTAACTTGTGTAGTTTACAATAGTTAGTACCTTCTCTAGTCTATAGTTCTATAATGTTGTCACTAACTTGTGTAGTTTACAATAGTTAGTACCTTCTCTAGTCTATAGTTCTATAATGTTGTCACTAACTTGTGTAGTTTACAACATTCACACTTTATACAATCAGAAACTTTCAACAGTTATTGTGAATTTATTCTCTAGTCGGTCAAGTTCTCAAATTACATAGTTATTTAATATTTTCTAAGCCCTTAATCGGTAGCTCTGAAGGTTTATAAAGCTAAAAACCGTGTTTCGATACCCGCGGTTTGCACAGCAGTGACATCCCTTTGTGTAGCTATGTATGCAACTTACTGTCTAAACGATCATGTTCGAATTTTATATTATCATATAACTTTGTGACTTACTTCCGTAATCTGTGATGTTTACATTTTATATAATTTTATAACATACTCACTTACTTCTAGAATGTGTGATGTTTACATTTTATATAATTTTATAACATACTCACTTACTTCTAGAATGTGTGATGTTTACATTTTATATAATTTTATAACATACTCACTTACTTCTAGAATGTGTGATGTTTACATTTTATATAATTTTATAACATACTCACTTACTTCTAGAATGTGTGATGTTTACATTTTATATAATTTTATAACATACTCACTTACTTCTAGATTGTGTGATGTTTACATCTAACATCATTATATAACATTGATACTTCTATAATTTGAGATTTTTACATTTTATAACATTATATAACATATAGACTTATCTCTGCAATCTCTGATATTCACATTTTATATAGTTACATAACATCATCACTTATTCCTGTAATCTGTGATGTTTACATTATATGTAGTTATATAGTGACGTTTAAATTCTATAACATTATATAACACAGTGACTTACTTCTGTAAGCTGTAATATTCACATTTTATATACACTTATAGAAATGAAATAGAAACCCTATAACTTGAAGTTCATCCAGTTTTTCCTGAAACGTTTATTTTCTATACACTGTTGTAAGCGTCTCATTTCTGGTACAATGTAGGCGATGGTGTGAGTGTATGTAAAAAGGTGTTTGGGGTGTTTTAACTTAGAAATGGTTAAATATATATATATTTAAAACTATACTTACACATACAGAAGTCACCATATTATAAGACTACAGAAGATAACACCTGAAGACTGATTGTAAAAGATATGTCATACTAATCAATTTATAAAAACATTAAATATATTTTATACATATCTTTTTCTGTCTCCAGGTGTCATCTTTATATAGTCTTATAATATGGTGGTTTGGTTTAGTTCGTTTTGAATTTTGCGCAAAGCTACACGAGTGCTATCTGCGCTATCCGTCCCTAATTTAGCAGTGTAAGATTAGAGGGAAGGCAGCTAGTCATCACCACCCACCGCCAATTGGGCTATCCTTTTACCAATGAATAGTGGGATTGACCGTCACATTATAATGCCCCCCGTCTGAAGGAGCGAGCATGTTTGGTGTCACGGGATTCGAACCCGCTACCCTCAGATTACGAGTCGAGTGTCTTATCCACCTGGCCTGCCGGGCCTATAATATAGTGACTTCTCTAATCTGTGAAGTTTATATTTTACAAAGTTGCATAAAATACTGACTTACATCTGTAACCTATGATGCGTACACTTTATACAGTTATATACATACTGACTTATTTCTGTTATCTGTAATATTTAGATTTTATACAGTAATATAATAAGGTTAATTACTTGTGTAATTTGTGATGTTTACATTTTATATAGTTATATAACATACCAAATTACATCTGTAACCTGTGATGTTTACATTTATATAATATGGTTAATTACTTCTATAATCTGTGACGTTTACATTTAAATAGTTATGTAATGTGGTTAATTACGTCTGTAACCTGTGTTGTTTATATTTATATAGTTATATAACATATCGACTTAGTTCTGTAATATTTTATGTAGCTATCTGACATTATGTTTATCTTTTATTTATTTTATGTTGTAAGTTATTTTTATAAGCTAGGTCACTTTCTTATGGTTACACTGTTATGATATTTTTGTTCTATTGTGTTATACCACAGCGATATGTTATTCTACTACTAAGTTCTATTGCTACACCTAGCGACATAACAGGACTTTTTTTGTTTTCTCGCTACGTTTCAACATCCATGACTTATTGTTACACCTAGCTGCATGTTGTTGTTCTACGGAACTGGTGGAAAAGGCATGTGTTGAGACGGATGTCTCTCTATAACTCGTACAGAAATGTGCAGACAATCTACGGTTTAAGAGTAAACTTTAAATGAAACAACCATTTCACTTATGAAGAAAGTGAAGAAATATTTCTTGTCAAGTATCTAAGGGAAACTTCTTTTATAAAAATCAAATTATGCTACTTACAATTACAGTTATACAGTTAGCTTGAAGTTATAGAAAGATTTTCCTTTACGTACATTTGGTTTTTAATCTATATTAACCTACTTGTTTTAATATAATTATCCATAATTTTTAAAAGTTGATTTACAAGAGTGAATCACATATAAATATCTAAACGACTTTTTTAGATACGAACAGAACAACGCTGATGATAATACTAAACCAGCTTTCTGACCACCAGGTTTAGTTTTTAGAGTATTTTACAAGTTCATCTAAACGTTTGAAACATACCTTGGTTTATTCTATCATCACATCACGTTACTAGGAACTGATGGACAAACAAGTAGTCCGTGTTGCCGCGTGAGACTGAATAAAGTGGACCGACAGAACTGTACGGATCAAATAGCAGCAGAGTTATCTGTGCGACGACTCGAGCCCCGACTGGTGAGAGAAGACTGCTGCTTTAATTTCACCTTCAATTTGGTATTGATCAGATCGATTAACGTAAAATCAATACTTTAGTGATGAATTAACGTGAAGGATATAAAATCTGTCTCTTTAAGTCGAAAAGACAAACAAACAAACAAATGTTTAAAATAAGAGAGAGAATTTCCGTGTTCTTATTTATTCCATATGTTAATATTGTGAATATATGTATATATTATTGTTCTAAACTTTAACGTTCACACTTAGGCATATAAAGGAAGTTAGAACAGGCACTTGAGAATGTATATACGTTTTCTTCCTACAAAACTTTAAGGTTCCGATTAAGAACGTGCTTTAGGATAAATAAATCTTAGAAGTTTTTGTTTTATTTACAACGGTCTGTTCACAACTTCGTGACAACCACACGTCTTGTCGTCAGTTTTTTGCAGTATAAAAAACACTTTCCATCGACAAGCAACTGCTTTCCAAATGTGACATTCTAGTTCCACAACAGTCCTGCAGGCAGCAAATAAAGAGGCACTAAAAGGTACCTGAGGAGACAACCAGTAAAGAAACTGCATTCGTGAGTCACTAAGACAATCAGTTACAACATGAATTCCGCTACTGTTTACAATGAATGCGTATGATAACCAATCGGCCATTCCAAGCCTACATATCTAAAGCGAGCTCAAATAGTGAATGTTTCAATGTTGGCACTTCTAACAGTGTTACGTCATTGTGCAACAATCCGAGACGTAAATCTAACCGGTAACGTATTGCTCACGACGCCACTGTGTTAGTATTTACAAATCACTGTTATAAAGTGCATAACATGTGAATAAATAAAACCTTTCCATGTTATTGCCTTCTACAGTTTTGCGAGCAAAATGTTATTTGTTGGAAAAGCCATTTTTCTTTTTCCACTTTTTAAATAAACAAAGTTCAAAATTCACAATTTTACTGTAAGAAATGATAATTGTTGTTTAAATATTGCAGTATTATTAACTGTAAATACTGGGTTGCCCAGTAGAACCTTAGTATAAATTTACAACGTATACATCGGAAGTTCGATTCCCGTGATAATTAAAGTGCAGGTAGCTCACTGTTTAGGATTGTACTGAAAATAAACGGGTAAGAAAACGTCATTAAGGTTCTGGAAAGCAGTTTTAAAAGCTGAGTTGTTCCATCTAGTGGAACTGTCATTAGTTATACAAATATATTAAAAAAAAAAACTAAGTGTACATATTTCAATAGACATGAGTTTCGGTAATTTTGTTTATTTTTTTGTTTCAATCTGAAGTGTAAGGAATGTCTTTGAACTATTATTTAGATTCAGTCTCAGGTTTAACATGAAAACAGATTTTTCACTTTAAACGGTTTAGTTTATTTGGATCGGAAATTCGTGCAATTTGACCCCTAAAACTCTCTGCGGCAGTCGTTGTAAATTAGCACTGATACACACAAGATTAGTTAGATTCCCAACAACAACCACCGCCAACTCATGAGGTAGTCTAATCGAATAATGGGAATTGACCATCACTTTTATTAACATTTCCACGAGTCGAAAGTGGGGAACGCATTCTGGCGGCAATGATACGTGTTCTAGAAATTTTTGGATCCACGCTGGCAACTAGGCTTAAGAACAACACAAGAATCAGGTTCGCATTTGTTTTTATAGACGTACAAATAGCAGTTTATATTTCAGTCTCGCCATGGAGTTGGTTCGTTTTTCCTAGAAAATGTTAGATTCAGATGATAATAAAGTCAATACAAAACTGACTTTTATACATTAGGTATCGAAACCTGATTTCTGTATAACAACTGTCATTACTGCTATTAGTTACTGCAACGTTAGTTAGATTCGAACTACTGGTCGACGGGCAGTGCAGAAAGTCCCTTTAAAGTAGTGAGGTAAAGCAACCCGTCTGTAAGGATTGTGTTGTCATATCATTAGCGCTTCGAGAGAGCAAATTATCTCAGAAGAATGACTTCCTTCTACCCCAACAGATTCGGTTCCACCCTTAAAGGACTTGATAACTTCTAGAGATTGTGATTACTGGAACGTGAGTAAAGAAAAGAAAACGAAATCCACTCATTTTCTATTTATTTTCTTTAGATTCTCGCCAGAGTTCAGTCTTTCGAGAAAAAAAAAACTGATGGCGTCCCGAAGTTACATTAGCTCACAATTTAGATTTCCCGGTGAAGATATCTGAGAATATTATAAATCGAAAAATTCGGTAACAATTAGATTAAAATATTAGAAGAAGACAAAAGTGTTTGTATTTGTTATGTATTTCAGTGTTAAAACAGCTCGGTGTTCTCCGAGTTGGCCTGCAAAAAGAGATTAAAGATAATTTTATTAAAGCATCGTCGGAGAAGAATTAATCACTTTGCAGAAAAGATTCGTTAAACAGTTGTGAAAGAAACACATAACAGGATTTTTATTCTTTAACATAAAGACTTTACGATCTAGAAAAAAATAAAATGAAATATGATAAGAATAAGATACAGGAAGAGAAAATCTGATCAAATAGAATATATATATAGAATAAAACAAAGAGTGAGAATTAGATTAACTAAGATTTGAGAAACAACTGATGTTGAGTGATGGTAGAGCAGTCTGATGGTTTCATATAGTCTAAACATTTCCAAGTCTGATGGTTTAATATAGTCTAAACATTTTCAACTCTGATGGTTTAATATAATCTAAACATTTCCAAGTCTGATGGCTTCATATAACTTAAATATTTTCAAGTCTGATGGTTTTATATACTCTTACAATTTCCAAGTCTGATGGTTTCATACACTCTTACAATTTCCAAGTCTGATTATTTCATACAGTCTAAACATATCCAACGATCTAATCATTTTCAAGGCTGAAAATTTCATATAAGCTAAACGTTTCCAAGCCTTATGGTTCCGTACTCTCTAGTAGGTTGTATGAGAGCTTTGGGTCATATCATATAATGTTGATTTTCAACTGTAGATACAAATATGTAAATTGTAGGTGTGGTGGAATCATATCACATACTGTTGATTTTCTGCAAGTAAACTTAATGTAGTTATACGAGGGGAAATTAGTTCTCCAGTGGAAAGAAAACTCCATTCTCTCATGCCACAAGATAATTCGTGGAAAAAGACGCAGATACCAAAGAACAGCCCTATTTCTTTATTGGCGCCCAGATGTTTATATTGAAAGGAATCAAAGCTTTTGCCATCTAGAACAGAATTAATCAACCATGGGAATCATTTTCTTTTTTCTTATCGAGTTCACCTACAGCTTGTTTTAAAGTATTGACAGATATGACTGTTGGGGAAATATTTAATCATTTCTATACTAAGATCTTCTTTACTCCGTATTCTAGATCATTATTTGTTGGGTATCATATCTTGATGTTATTAAACGTTACATATTTGTCAAGTATCACATCTTGATGTTATTAAACGTTACCTATTTGTTAGGAGGTATTATATCTTGATGTTATTAAACGTTACATATTTGTTAGGAGGTATTATATCTTGATGTTATTAACCGTTACAAATTTTTAGGTATCATATCTTGATGTTATTAACGTTATATATTTGTTATGTATCATATCTTAATGTTATTAAACGTAACATATTTGTTAAGTATCATATCTTGATGTTATTAAACATTACATGTTTTAAGTTTTATATCCTTGATATTTTTAAACGTTACATGTTGTTATAGGTATCATATCTTGATGTCATTAAACGTTACATATTTGTTAGGTATCATATCTCTGACGGTTTTAAACGTTACATGTTTTTATAGGTATCATATCTCTGACGGTTTTAACCGTTGCATGTTTTTATAGGTATCATATCTCTGACGGTTTTAACCGTTGCATGTTTTTATAGGTATTGTATCTCTGACGGTTTTAACCGTTACATGTTTTTATAGGTATCATATCTCTGACGGTTTTAACCGTTACATGTTTTTATAGGTATCATATCTCTGACGGTTTTAACCGTTACATGTTTTTATAGGTATCATATCTCTGACGGTTTTAACCGTTACATGTTTTTATAGGTATCATATCTCTGACGGTTTTAACTGTTACATGTTTTTATAGGTATTGTATCTCTGATGGTTTTAACTGTTACATGTTTTTATAGGTATCATATCTCTGACGGTTTTAACCGTTGCATGTTTTTATAGGTATCATATCTCTGACGGTTTTAACCGTTACATGTTTTTATAGGTATCATATCTCTGACGGTTTTAACCGTTACATGTTTTTATAGGTATCATATCTCTGACGGTTTTAACCGTTACATGTTTTTATAGGTATTGTATCTCTGACGGTTTTAACCGTTACATGTTTTTATAGGTATCATATCTCTGACGGTTTTAACCGTTACATGTTTTTATAGGTATCATATCTCTGACGGTTTTAACCGTTGCATGTTTTTATAGGTATTGTATCTCTGACGGTTTTAACCGTTACATGTTTTTATAGGTATCGTATCTCTGACGGTTTTAACCGTTGCATGTTTTAATGTATCTCAAGGCAGCTGGTGTAAGTATTAAAACTAGTACAGTTATGTTCATGATACAACTGGTGAATTCACATCTACCACGTTTCTTCAACTACGCTGTGTCCATACTCCCTAATATTAACTTCAACTGTGAACACGAAAACACTAACCACATTTCTCAATATCATGGCCAAGTAGTTAGGACAAAAAGACTGAGGGCCGCAGTTTCAAATCCTTGCCGCGCCACACCTGTCCGACCCCTCAGCATGTGACTTTCAATCCCACAGTTCGTTGGTAAAGGAGTAGCCCAAGAGTTGGTGGTGGGTGGTGATGACTAGCTGCTTTCCCTCTAGTCTTACACTGCTAAATTAGTGAGAGATAGCGCATATAGCCCTCGTGTACTTTTGTGCAAATTCAATAACAAACAAACAAATTATAACTATACTAATTAATAACGTAACATATACTGCAACGACCCCTATAATCCAGTACCCGTTTACACTCTCGTCCCTAAGACATTCCTGACAACGGTCAGTTGCAAACTCTCTCTGTTAACCTAAATATGACCTAAGAACGTCGAAAATTTGTTCTCTACTTTATTCGAATAAGTTTTAATACCCATACTAGCCGTTTTGAGACACATTTTTACAACGAGTTACATGTTTTACTTCGTTTAAGGTTTAGCAGCTGAATGTGCAGACGTTCTGAACGTATCTTCTTGTTAGTAACAGTAGCGAATCTGATTACCATCAATTGTAGGTTTGTGGTAATACTAATATGTCACGTCATTATTAAGAGTGTGCTTGTGGTAACACTAATATGCCTTGTCATTTTCAATGGTATGTTTGTGGTAACAGTAGTGTGTTTCGTCACTATTAATAGTGAGTTTGTGATAACAGTAATGAGTGTTTTCCCTGTCCAATAGCGTGTTCGTGGTAACAGTAATGTGTCTTTCCACTATCAAAGAGCGTGTTTGTGATAATAGTAGTGTGTCTTTCTACTGTCTAATAGTGCGTTTGTGGTAACAATTGTTGTCTTTCCACTGTCCCATAACGTGTTTGTGATAACAGTAGTGTGTGTTTCCATTGCCCAAATTAGTTATAAACCTAATCAGTTATTCGCAGTCTATAACCAATTTAATATAATTACAAAATGGGACCTTTCGAATTGAAAAATTACACTATGTAACAAAACTTTTACTTTTTCTTGTTCCTGAGCAGAAAGTATTATTTCCCAATTGCTTATGCCTAAAGTAAATGGAAAAGACCTATTTTTGTCTTCAAACTTTGCTTTTGTGACCTGGGTATGAAATTTTAAAATTTACCCATTTCTCCAGGACATTCCAGCGAGATTCAGTGCTGAGTAGCTGATAGAGAATTTTTTCGAACTTACAAGAATTTTCAAAAAATTTCAAGAATGTTGTAGAACTTACGATGATTTTCTAGAACTTTCCATGGTAATATATATACAGGGGATCACCACTCGCATATTTGGCATGCCTGTCGGGTATCAAGACAAACCCTGGGCACCTCATTTTATCTGCAAGCACTGCAAGAAAAAACTCTAAAAGGTAAGAAGGACAATTTTTGCTTGCTTGAATAGTAAGATTTTATGTTATACAAATTTTAGACCTTTTAAATTTAAATATATATTTTTTAAATTTCCAATAGTATAAAAAAATATCACATATAAAATATTTTGCACGAACCTCTTACACATTAGCTGTGGAAATAAATTTATTCTTCATCATAATTTTATTTTGCTCTTTTGCAGGATGGTACAGAGGGGAAAAGAGAGCCATAAGGTTCACTATTACCAGAATTTGTCGTGACCACTCAAGCAATTGCTACTTCTGCATGGTGAACCCTTCCAAACGTCGGGCTGGCAAGAATGCATCTACTATCATGTATCCGGACCCCTTGATAAGAAGGCCCGGCATGTCCAGGTAGGTTAAGGCGTTCGACTCGTAATCTGAGGGTCGCGGGTTCGAATTCCCGTCAAACCAAACATGTTTTCCCTTTCATCTGTGGGGGCGTTATAATTTTACGGTCAATCCCGCTATTCGTTGGTAAACGAGTAGCCCAAGATTGGCGGTGGGTGGTGATGACTAGCTGCATTCTCTTTTGTCTTACACTGCTAAATAAGAGACGGCTACCGCAGAGTGGCCCTTGAGTAGCTTTGCGCGAAATTCTAAAACAAACAAATCCTTGATAAGAAGTCTGCAGCCTTCAAGTACCTTCGAGACTTCTTCCCTAAGCTGTCTGAGGCAAAGGTCAAAGCTGGTGTCTTCGTTGGAACAAAAAAAAAAAAAAGAAGATCCTGGAGTGCACAGAATTCCCCAACAAGTTCAATAGGAAAGAAAAAAAGCTTGGGGCAGCTTTGTCGCAGTGGTACAGGACTTCTTCGGCAATCACAAAGCCGAAAATTATGTGGAATTGGTTGAGGCTCTGATGAAGAACTACGGTAAAATGGGTTGCAGGATGTCCCTGAAAGTCCATATCCTTAACGCTCATCTTGATAAATTCAAGGAGAAAATGGAAGCATATTCAGAGGAGCAAGGCGAGCGTTTCACCAAGATATACTGGACTTTGAACGCTGCGTATAACGAAAACATGATAGGAGACTATATTTGGGGTCTGATACTTAAGAGTGATTTACATTACAGTGGCAAATCTCGAAAAACTACTCACTTCTAAACATTGTTGAAAAACTTTAGTAGAAATACATGTAAATATTAATTCGTATGTTGTTTTATTCAGACCTTATACAAATGAAAATGTGCAATTTGGCCCGTTATTACACAGAAAATAGGTTAATTTCTGAATTTCATTATCCAGGTCACAAAAGCAAAGTTTGAAGGAATAATGACCATCTTCTGTACTTTTATAACATAAGCAATTAAGAAATAACACATACTATCCAGGAGGCCCGGCATGGCCAAGCGTGTTAAGGCGTGCGACTCGTAATCTGAGGGTCGCGGGTTCGCATCCCCGTCCCGCCAAACATGCTCGTCCTTTCAGCCGTGGGGCGTTATAATGTTACGGTCAATCCCACTATTCGTTGATAAAAGAGTAGCCCAAGAGTTGACGGTGGTTAGTGATGACTAGCTGCCTTCTCTCTAGTCTTACACTGCTAAATTAGGGACGGCTAGCACAGATAGCCCTCGAGTAGCTTTGTGCGAAATTCCAAAAACAAACACATAAACAAACTATCAAAATTAGTGTTACATAGTGTTAACATAAGCTATATTATAACTGTAGTTAGTTTTTATCATAAGCTAGATCCTAACTGTAGTTACATTATCATAAGCTATATTATAACTTAGTTTCCGTTCATTAAGCTATATTATAACTGTAATTACTTTGTTATCATAAGCTATATTATTACTGTAGTTAGTTTGTTATCATAAGGTAGATTTGAACTGTAATTAATTTGGTATCGTAAACTATATTATTACTGTAGTTAGTTTGTTATCATAAGCTATGTTATAACTGTGGTTAGTTTGTTATCATAAGCTATATTATAACTGTAGTTAGTTTGTTATCATAAGCTATATTATAACTGTAGTTAGTTTGTTATCATAAGCTATATTATAACTTAGTTTCTTTTCATAAGCTGGATTCTAACTGTATTTAGTTTGTTATCATAAGCTAGATTCTAACTGTAGTTAGTTTGTTATCATAAGCTGTATTATAACTGTAGTTACATTGTTATCATAAGCTATATTATAACTTAGTTTTCTTTCATAACCTAGATTATAACTGTAGTTAGTTTGTTATCATAAGGTATATTATAACTGTAGTTAGTTTGTTATCATAAGCTAGATTCTAACTGTAGCTACTTTGTTACCGGCCCGGCACGGCCAGGTGTTAAAGGCACTCGACTAGTAATCCGAGAGTCGCGGGTTCGAATCCCTGTTACACCAAAGATGCTCGCCCTTTCAGCCGTGGGGCGTTATTATGTGATGGTTAATCCCACTATTCGTTGGTAAAAGAGTAGCTCAGATGTTTGTGGTGGTAGGTGATGACTAGCTAAATTAGGGACCGCTAGCTCAGATAGCCCTTGTGAATCTTTGCCCGAAATTCAAAAGCAAACTATCTTATATGTATACTGCATAGAGTCAAACTCCGAATTGTAATGTTGTTAGTCCGTATTCATACCGCTCTCTCGTCACTTCAATTCACAACCAGGCCGACAATAATAAAGTACTCCCACATAGTTTTATAGAATTATCTACAAGCTAGCATAAGATGTATATTACATTATCACATTATACATAGCGATATATTTACTAACCATTTAACTTGAAAGAGTCACTGGGAAAACATCAACCTCGCAGAATAAATAGATTATGGAAACTCTACAGAGAGGGTTAGTATGCTTTGAACATGAAAAGATTTTCTTCGGACTCTGTTGAAATTGAAACTACTCTGTAGGTCTATTTTAAGACGCAGCAGTAAGATAGATTACGAACGATCGTGATAAGGTTACAGAATTATTTATTATAACATATTCAATTATTTGAATGTATAGTAATATTTCCACACAAAAAAATAACACCGACTAAATTTAATCTGAAAACGGTTCATTCTGTTCTTAAACAGATACTGACTTTACGTCACAGCCAGAGCTTTTCAGAATTTGGAAGTGTTTTGAATCGATTTCATCACCAGAAGAAAATGTGGACTTTCTATCTCTCATTCCATCCTAAGATTACATAAAAATAATAAACAGGAAACAATGAAATTGCGTATAGATTGGTATAGTAAAAATATCTGTACGAACTGACCATCCTCTCCACTCCAAAATACAAAATAAAGATCAGTTGCAGAGTTGTCTAGGTATTTCAAGACAGGTAGAAACATAAAGTTTACAAAAGTGTACATTTACTTTAATTTTATATTCTATATTCTAGGCATAGCCGGATGAATAGGGGGCGCTCGACTCGTAATCTGAGGGTCGTGGGTTCAGATCACAGTCACATCAAACATACTCGCCACTTCAGCCGTAGAAGCGTTATAAGTTTCGGCCAATCCCATTGTCCGTTGGATAAAAGAGTAACCCAAGAGTTGGCGGTGGATAGGGATAACTGGCTTTTTTCCCTCTAGTATTACACTGCTAAATGAGGGACGGCGAAAGCAGATCGCCCTCGTGCAGCTTTGCGCGAAATTCCAAAAACAAACGTATTCTATATAAGTGATAGTGACAACAGGCCACGAACAGACCAGTCTTTTTCCAATAGATTCTTGACCCGTAGAAGCAACATATTAACAAAGACAAGCCAGTCTCTTCACTTTATACTTTAGACAAAAAACACCTACCATGGCAGAATGGCAAGTCTACACACTCATGATGCTAAAATCTGGTTCGATACCCTTAGTTGGTGGTGCACAGATTCTAAGTAGTTATGTGTTTAACAGCAGCTCATTTATAAGAATCAAGCAACATTTTTACATGATCCTTAATTGAAAACTCATAAAATGGCGCCAATTGACAGAATAACATAAAGAGTTTATTAAAATAGTTAATAACATAAATGTATTTATCTATCAAATAGTTAATAACATAAATGTATTTATCTATCAGATAGTTTTACAATCAGGTATTTAAGCAACAATACTAACAAAACCTCCCAGCAATAAATTATTAACCGTGTACAAACTGATGAATACAAATGAAAGAAAATCGAGAGTTTAGAATATGAACATAAAAACAACAGATTTTAATTATGTAGGACATGAACATAAAAACAACAGATTTTAATTATGTAGGATATGAACATAAAAATAACAGATTTTAATTATGTAGGATATGAACATAAAAACAACAGATTTTAATTATGTAGGATACGAACATATAAACAACAGATTTTAATTACGTAGGACATGAACATAAAAACAACAGACCTTGCATTGTGTAAAATATGAAAATTAAATCAACAGATTTTACATTATGTAGGATATATGTAGCATAACAGAACTTACATTGTATAGAATTGAACCTAAGAACAACAGACTTTACAGTGTATATGTATAAACTTTAGAACCACAGATCTTACACTGTGTCGTATATGAACACAAGAACAACAGAGTTTACAATGTGTAGATATGAAGTTTAAAACAACAGACCTGACAGTGTGTAGATATGAACAAAATAACTTACATTGTGTAAAATATGAACATAAGAACATCAGACAATGTATGTTCCTTTATTCTAAAGTTCATATACTACACACTGTAAGTTCTGTAGCGACCAAAGACAGGCGAGTCTCTTCTTATTACATTTTAGAAATATCCTAACAAGGTAGAGACCAAAGAGAGGCTTGTCTATTCCTATACCATTCCAGAAATATTCTGACAAAGTAGAGACCAAACACAATCCAGTCTCTTCTTACTAAATTCTAGAAACATCAAAACAAGGTAAAGACAAAAGACAGGCCAGTATCTTCTTATTACATTCCAGAAAAAAAACCTAACAAGATAAAGACCAAAGACAGACAGTGTCTTCTTATTACATTCCAGAATTATTCTAACAAAGTAGAGACCAAAGATTGGCCAGTATCTTCTTATTACATTCCAGAAAAAAAACCTAACAAGATAAAGACCAAAGACAGACAGTGTCTTCTTATTACATTCCAGAATTATTCTAACAAAGTAGAGACCAAAGAATGGCCAGTCTCTTCTTATTAGATTCTAGAAATATCCTGGCAAGATAAAGACCAAAGACAGAACAATGTCTTTTCATTACATTTCAGAAATATCCTAACAAGGTAAAGACCAAAGAGAGGCCAGTGTCGTCTTATTACATTCTAGAAATACTGTAACAAGGTAGGGACCAAAGACAGGCTAGTCCCTTCATATTTTATTCCAAAAATATACTAACAAAGTAAAAACCAAAGACAGGCAAGTCTCATCTTATTACATTCCAGAAATATCCTAACAAGGTGGAGACTAAAGCTGGATTGTCTCCTCTTATTACATTCCAGAAATATTCTAACAACGTAGAGACCAAAGACAGCCCAGTCTCTTCTTACTACATTCCAGAAATATCCTAGCAAGGGAAAGATCAAAGACAGGCTAGTTAGTCTCTTCTTATCACATTCAAGAAATATGCTAACAAAAAAACAAAAACAAATACTGGCCAGTCTCTTCTACTTGCATTCCAGAAATATTGTAATAAGGTTGAGACAAAAGAAAGGCCATTCTCTTCTTATTGCAATCTAGAAATATCCTAACAATATAGAGACCAAAAAGAGGCCAGTCTCTTCTTACCACATTCCAAAAAGTATCCTAGAAAGATAGAGATCATAGACAGGACAGTCTCTTCTTATTACAATGCAGAAATATTCTAACAAGGTAGAGACTAAAGACAGGCTTGTCTCTTCTTACTAGATTCCAGAAATATCCTAACAAGGTAAACACCAAAGACGTGCCAGTCTCTTCTTATTACATTCCAGAAATATTCTAACAAGGTAGAGACCAAAGAAAGGCCAGTGACTTCTTATTACAATCCAGAAATATTCTAACAAAGTAGAGACCAAAGAAAGGCTAGTCCCTTCATATTTTATTCCAAAATATACTAAAAAAAGTAAAAACCAAACACAGGTAACTCTCTTCTTATTACATTCCAGAAATATCCTAACAAGGAAGAGATCAAAAACAGGCCAATCTCTTCTTACTAGATTCCAGAAATATCCTAACAAGGTAAAGACAAAAGACAGGACAGTCTCTTCTTATTACATTCCAGAAATATTCTAACAAGGTAGAGACTAAAGACAGGCTTATCTCCTCTTATTACATTCCAGAAATATTCTAACAACGTAGACACCAAAGACAGGCTAGTACCTTCTTATTACATTCCAGAAATATTCTAACAATGTAGAGACCAAAGACAGACTAGTCTCTTCTTACTACATTCTAGAAATATCTTAACAAGGTACAGACCAAAGACAGTCCAGTCTCTTCTTACTACATTCCAGAAATATTATAACAAGGTAGAGACCAAAGACAGTCCAGTCTCTTCTTATCACATTCCAGAAATATTATAACAAGGTAGAGACCAAAGACAGGCAGTGTCTTCTTGTTACATTCCAGAAATATCCTAACAAGGTAGAGACCAAAGACAGGCTAGTTTCTTCTTACTGGATTCCAGAAATATTCTAACAAGGTAGAGACCAAAGACAGGTCAGTTTCTTCTTATTACAATCCAGAAATATTCTAACAAAGTAGAGACTAAAGATAGGCTTTTCTTTTCTCATTACATTCCATAAATATTCTAACAAGGTAGAGACCAAAGACAGGCTAATGCCTTCATATTTTATTCAGAAATATCCTAGCAGGGTAAAGACCAAAGACAGGTCAGTCCTTTCAAATTATATTCCAGACAAAGGGTACCAACAAATATGGACATGGGCAGACCAATCGTGTCTTGTGCTATTTTAGCGCAAACATAAAATCATCTCAGATCGTGTTATTCTTCCTGTCGACATGTTATTAATGTTACAATTTGCACGGAAGATCGCGGTGAACATGACTGTAAGCATTACTAATCTTCCAAATAAAATTGTCCTCCACTTTCTTTCCGTTGGGATTACGAGAAAGACAATCAGAAAGAAATTAAGTATCCTTGAAGAACTAATACAACGGATCAGCTTGGAGCTACAAAACCTTAGGGAATTATTTTACTATTTTTGTATTACTCTCGTACCGGTCATGAAACTTTAGAACATTAAGTTGTCTTGAAACCAACTTGATTATCGTTTAGAATGTGGAATGTAATAAATTACAGGAAAATTGAATATTCTTGAAGTTTTGTCGTCGATGGAACTCGCCTTACAAGAAAATACATTAAAGTCTTGATATCAATAGTCGTCTTTAAATATTTTTTTATTTCCTTCACCAGATTGCGTAGTGGGCGGATTTATTTCTTTTTGGAAATTTAGTGAAACTAAATTTAATGAAAGATACATTGAACATTTGTCTAACACAAAACACTCGAACTTTTATCAAACCTCGAAAACGTTTTATGGTAGCTAAGTACAAGTACCAACATGAATTTATGTTCTTACACTATAGAGCAAGGTAAAACATCTTTACTTCAATACCTGGCTAAGATTCTTACACTACATAGTAAAGTAAGATATCTTTACTTCATAACCTGCCTAAGATTCTTACACTATATAGCAAGGTAAAACATCTTTACTTCATAGCTTGGCTAAGGTTCTTACACTATATAGCAAGGTAAGACATCTTTACTTCATAGCTTGGCTAAGGTTCTTACACTATATAGCAAGGTAAGACATCTTTACTTCATAACCTGGCTAAGGTTCTTACACTATATAGTGAGGTAAGACATCTTTACTTCATAACCTGGCTAAGGTTCTTACACTATATAGTGAGGTAAGACATCTTTACTTCATAACCTGGCTAAGGTTCTTACACTATATAGTGAGGTAAGACATCTTTACTTCATAACCTGGCTGAGGTTCTTAAATTATATAGTGAGGTAAAACATCTTTACTTCATAACCTGGCTAAGGTTCTTACACTATATAGTGAGGTAAGACATCTTTACCTATATTATAACTTAGTTTCTTTTCATAAGCTGGATTCTAACTGTATTTAGTTTGTTATCATAAGCTAGATTCTAACTGTAGTTAGTTTGTTATCATAAGCTATATTATAACTGTAGTTACATTGTTATCATAAGCTATATTATAACTTAGTTTTCTTTCATAACCTAGATTATAACTGTAGTTAGTTTGTTATCATAAGGTATATTATAACTGTAGTTAGTTTGTTATCATAAGCTAGATTCTAACTGTAGCTACTTTGTTACCGGCCCGGCACGGCCAGGTGTTAAAGGCACTCGACTAGTAATCCGAGAGTCGCGGGTTCGAATCCCTGTTACACCAAAGATGCTCGCCCTTTCAGCCGTGGGGCGTTATTATGTGATGGTTAATCCCACTATTCGTTGGTAAAAGAGTAGCTCAGATGTTTGTGGTGGTAGGTGATGACTAGCTAAATTAGGGACCGCTAGCTCAGATAGCCCTTGTGAATCTTTGCCCGAAATTCAAAAGCAAACTATCTTATATGTATACTGCATAGAGTCAAACTCCGAATTGTAATGTTGTTAGTCCGTATTCATACCGCTCTCTCGTCACTTCAATTCACAACCAGGCCGACAATAATAAAGTACTCCCACATAGTTTTATAGAATTATCTACAAGCTAGCATAAGATGTATATTACATTATCACATTATACATAGCGATATATTTACTAACCATTTAACTTGAAAGAGTCACTGGGAAAAACATCAACCTCGCAGAATAAATAGATTATGGAAACTCTACAGAGAGGGTTAGTATGCTTTGAACATGAAAAGATTTTCTTCGGACTCTGTTGAAATTGAAACTACTCTGTAGGTCTATTTTAAGACGCAGCAGTAAGATAGATTACGAACGATCGTGATAAGGTTACAGAATTATTTATTATAACATATTCAATTATTTGAATGTATAGTAATATTTCCACACAAAAAAATAACACCGACTAAATTTAATCTGAAAACGGTTCATTCTGTTCTTAAACAGATACTGACTTTTACGTCACAGCCAGAGCTTTTCAGAATTTGGAAGTGTTTTGAATCGATTTCATCACCAGAAGAAAATGTGGGCTTTCTATCTCTCATTCCATCCTAAGATTACATAAAAATAATAAACAGGAAACAATGAAATTGCGTATAGATTGGTATAGTAAAAATATCTGTACGAACTGACCATCCTCTCCACTCCAAAATACAAAATAAAGATCAGTTGCAGAGTTGTCTAGGTATTTCAAGACAGGTAGAAACATAAAGTTTACAAAAGTGTACATTTACTTTAATTTTATATTCTATATTCTAGGCATAGCCGGATGAATAGGGGGCGCTCGACTCGTAATCTGAGGGTCGTGGGTTCAGATCACAGTCACATCAAACATACTCGCCACTTCAGCCGTAGAAGCGTTATAAGTTTCGGCCAATCCCATTGTCCGTTGGATAAAAGAGTAACCCAAGAGTTGGCGGTGGATAGGGATAACTGGCTTTTTTCCCTCTAGTATTACACTGCTAAATGAGGGACGGCGAAAGCAGATCGCCCTCGTGCAGCTTTGCGCGAAATTCCAAAAACAAACGTATTCTATATAAGTGATAGTGACAACAGGCCACGAACAGACCAGTCTTTTTCCAATAGATTCTTGACCCGTAGAAGCAACATATTAACAAAGACAAGCCAGTCTCTTCACTTTATACTTTAGACAAAAAACACCTACCATGGCAGAATGGCAAGTCTACACACTCATGATGCTAAAAATCTGGTTCGATACCCTTAGTTGGTGGTGCACAGATTCTAAGTAGTTATGTGTTTAACAGCAGCTCATTTATAAGAATCAAGCAACATTTTTACATGATCCTTAATTGAAAACTCATAAAATGGCGCCAATTGACAGAATAACATAAAGAGTTTATTAAAATAGTTAATAACATAAATGTATTTATCTATCAAATAGTTAATAACATAAATGTATTTATCTATCAGATAGTTTTTACAATCAGGTATTTAAGCAACAATACTAACAAAACCTCCCAGCAATAAATTATTAACCGTGTACAAACTGATGAATACAAATGAAAGAAAATCGAGAGTTTAGAATATGAACATAAAAACAACAGATTTTAATTATGTAGGACATGAACATAAAAACAACAGATTTTAATTATGTAGGATATGAACATAAAAATAACAGATTTTAATTATGTAGGATATGAACATAAAACAACAGATTTTAATTATGTAGGATACGAACATATAAACAACAGATTTTAATTACGTAGGACATGAACATAAAAACAACAGACCTTGCATTGTGTAAAATATGAAAATTAAATCAACAGATTTTACATTATGTAGGATATATGTAGCATAACAGAACTTACATTGTATAGAATTGAACCTAAGAACAACAGACTTTACAGTGTATATGTATAAACTTTAGAACCACAGATCTTACACTGTGTCGTATATGAACACAAGAACAACAGAGTTTACAATGTGTAGATATGAAGTTTAAAACAACAGACCTGACAGTGTGTAGATATGAACAAAATAACTTACATTGTGTAAAATATGAACATAAGAACATCAGACAATGTATGTTCCTTTATTCTAAAGTTCATATACTACACACTGTAAGTTCTGTAGCGACCAAAGACAGGCGAGTCTCTTCTTATTACATTTTAGAAATATCCTAACAAGGTAGAGACCAAAGAGAGGCTTGTCTATTCCTATACCATTCCAGAAATATTCTGACAAAGTAGAGACCAAACACAATCCAGTCTCTTCTTACTAAATTCTAGAAACATCAAAACAAGGTAAAGACAAAAGACAGGCCAGTATCTTCTTATTACATTCCAGAAAAAAAACCTAACAAGATAAAGACCAAAGACAGACAGTGTCTTCTTATTACATTCAGAATTATTCTAACAAAGTAGAGACCAAAGATTGGCCAGTATCTTCTTATTACATTCCAGAAAAAAACCTAACAAGATAAAGACCAAAGACAGACAGTGTCTTCTTATTACATTCAGAATTATTCTAACAAAGTAGAGACCAAAGAATGGCCAGTCTCTTCTTATTAGATTCTAGAAATATCCTGGCAAGATAAAGACCAAAGACAGAACAATGTCTTTTCATTACATTTCAGAAATATCCTAACAAGGTAAAGACCAAAGAGAGGCCAGTGTCGTCTTATTACATTCTAGAAATACTGTAACAAGGTAGGGACCAAAGACAGGCTAGTCCCTTCATATTTTATTCCAAAAATATACTAACAAAGTAAAAACCAAAGACAGGCAAGTCTCATCTTATTACATTCCAGAAATATCCTAACAAGGTGGAGACTAAAGCTGGATTGTCTCCTCTTATTACATTCCAGAAATATTCTAACAACGTAGAGACCAAAGACAGCCCAGTCTCTTCTTACTACATTCCAGAAATATCCTAGCAAGGGAAAGATCAAAGACAGGCTAGTTAGTCTCTTCTTATCACATTCAAGAAATATGCTAACAAAAAAACAAAACAAATACTGGCCAGTCTCTTCTACTTGCATTCCAGAAATATTGTAATAAGGTTGAGACAAAAGAAAGGCCATTCTCTTCTTATTGCAATCTAGAAATATCCTAACAATATAGAGACCAAAAAGAGGCCAGTCTCTTCTTACCACATTCCAAAAAGTATCCTAGAAAGATAGAGATCATAGACAGGACAGTCTCTTCTTATTACAATGCAGAAATATTCTAACAAGGTAGAGACTAAAGACAGGCTTGTCTCTTCTTACTAGATTCCAGAAATATCCTAACAAGGTAAACACCAAAGACGTGCCAGTCTCTTCTTATTACATTCCAGAAATATTCTAACAAGGTAGAGACCAAAGAAAGGCCAGTGACTTCTTATTACAATCCAGAAATATTCTAACAAAGTAGAGACCAAAGAAAGGCTAGTCCCTTCATATTTTATTCCAAAATATACTAAAAAAAGTAAAAACCAAACACAGGTAACTCTCTTCTTATTACATTCCAGAAATATCCTAACAAGGAAGAGATCAAAAACAGGCCAATCTCTTCTTACTAGATTCCAGAAATATCCTAACAAGGTAAAGACAAAAGACAGGACAGTCTCTTCTTATTACATTCCAGAAATATTCTAACAAGGTAGAGACTAAAGACAGGCTTATCTCCTCTTATTACATTCCAGAAATATTCTAACAACGTAGACACCAAAGACAGGCTAGTACCTTCTTATTACATTCCAGAAATATTCTAACAATGTAGAGACCAAAGACAGACTAGTCTCTTCTTACTACATTCTAGAAATATCTTAACAAGGTACAGACCAAAGACAGTCCAGTCTCTTCTTACTACATTCCAGAAATATTATAACAAGGTAGAGACCAAAGACAGTCCAGTCTCTTCTTATCACATTCCAGAAATATTATAACAAGGTAGAGACCAAAGACAGGCAGTGTCTTCTTGTTACATTCAGAAATATCCTAACAAGGTAGAGACCAAAGACAGGCTAGTTTCTTCTTACTGGATTCCAGAAATATTCTAACAAGGTAGAGACCAAAGACAGGTCAGTTTCTTCTTATTACAATCCAGAAATATTCTAACAAAGTAGAGACTAAAGATAGGCTTTTCTTTTCTCATTACATTCCATAAATATTCTAACAAGGTAGAGACCAAAGACAGGCTAATGCCTTCATATTTTATTCCAGAAATATCCTAGCAGGGTAAAGACCAAAGACAGGTCAGTCCTTTCAAATTATATTCCAGACAAAGGGTACCAACAAATATGGACATGGGCAGACCAATCGTGTCTTGTGCTATTTTAGCGCAAACATAAAATCATCTCAGATCGTGTTATTCTTCCTGTCGACATGTTATTAATGTTACAATTTGCACGGAAGATCGCGGTGAACATGACTGTAAGCATTACTAATCTTCCAAATAAAATTGTCCTCCACTTTCTTTCCGTTGGGATTACGAGAAAGACAATCAGAAAGAAATTAAGTATCCTTGAAGAACTAATACAACGGATCAGCTTGGAGCTACAAAACCTTAGGGAATTATTTTACTATTTTTGTATTACTCTCGTACCGGTCATGAAACTTTAGAACATTAAGTTGTCTTGAAACCAACTTGATTATCGTTTAGAATGTGGAATGTAATAAATTACAGGAAAATTGAATATTCTTGAAGTTTTGTCGTCGATGGAACTCGCCTTACAAGAAAATACATTAAAGTCTTGATATCAATAGTCGTCTTTAAATATTTTTTTATTTCCTTCACCAGATTGCGTAGTGGGCGGATTTATTTCTTTTTGGAAATTTAGTGAAACTAAATTTAATGAAAGATACATTGAACATTTGTCTAACACAAAACACTCGAACTTTTATCAAACCTCGAAAACGTTTTATGGTAGCTAAGTACAAGTACCAACATGAATTTATGTTCTTACACTATAGAGCAAGGTAAAACATCTTTACTTCAATACCTGGCTAAGATTCTTACACTACATAGTAAAGTAAGATATCTTTACTTCATAACCTGCCTAAGGTTCTTACACTATATAGTGAGGTAAGACATCTTTACTTCATAACCTGGCTAAGGTTCTTACACTATATAGTGAGGTAAGACATCTTTACTTCATAACCTGGCTGAGGTTCTTACACTATATAGTGAGGTAAGACATCTTTACTTCATAACCTGGCTAAGGTTCTTACACTATATAGTGAGGTAAGACATCTTTACTTCATAACCTGGGTAAGGTTCTTACACTATATAGTGAGGTAAGACATCTTTACTTCATAACCTGGCTAAGGTTCTTACACTATATAGTGAGGTAAGACATCTTTACTTCATAACCTGGCTGAGGTTCTTACACTATATAGTGAGGTAAGACATCTTTACTTCATAACCTAGCTAAGGTTCTTACACTATATAGTAAGGTAAGACATCTTTACTTCATAACCTGGCTAAGGTTCTTACACTATATAATGAGGTAAGACATCTTTACTTCATAACCTGGCTGAGGTTCTTACACTATATAGCAAGGTAAGACATCTTTACTTCATAACCTGGCTAAGGTTCTTACACTATATAGCAAGGTAAGACATCTTTACTTCATAACCTGGCTAAGGTTCTTACACTATATAGCAAGGTAAGACATCTTTACTTCATAACCTGGCTAAGGTTCTTACACTATATAGCAAGGTAAGACATCTTTACTTCATAGCTTGGCTAAGGTTCTTACACTATATAGTGAGGTAAGACATCTTTACTTCATAACCTGGCTAAGGTTCTTACACTATATAGCAAGGTAAGACATCTTTACTTCATAACCTTCCTAAGGTTCTTACACTACATAGTAAGGTAAGACATCTTTACTTCATAACCTTCCTAAGGTTCTTACACTACATAGTAAGGTAAGACATCTTTACTTCATAACCTGGCTAAGGTTCTTACACTATATAGCAAGGTAAGACATCTTTACTTCATAACCTTCCTAAGGTTCTTACACTACATAGTAAGGTAAGACATCTTTACTTCATAACCTTCCTAAGGTTCTTACACTACATAGTAAGGTAAGACATCTTTACTTCATAACCTGGCTAAGGTTCTTACACTATATAGCAAGGTAAGACATCTTTACTTCATAGCTTGGCTAAGGTTCTTACACTATATAGCAAGGTAAGACATCTTTACTTCATAACCTGGCTAAGGTTCTTACACTATATAGCAAGGTAAGATATCTTTACTTCATAACCTGGCTAAGATTCTTACACTATATAGCAAGGTAAGACATCTTTACTTCATAACCTGGCTATGAAATAAGGCGACTTTACTTCATCTGTAAATTCTGTCCTTAAAGAATGTCGAAAACTTCAAGTACAATCAAACACTTCGCATTTTGTAGCAAGAAAAGACGGTATAATCAAAAGACGGTATAATCAAAAGACGGTACAATCAAAAGACGGTATAATCATTACGGTATAATCAAAAGACAGTATAATCATTACGGTATAATCAAAAGACGGTATAATCAAAAGACAGTATAATCATTACGGTATAATCAAAAGACGGTATAATCAAAAGACAGTATAATCAAAAGACGGTATAATCAAAAGACGGTATAATCAAAAGACGGTATAATCATTTTGAACTTCCTTAAATAAGAACTTCTTGTGTTAAATATTAAATAAATGAACAAACATTATGTAGAATATGAACCTACGAACAACAGAACTTACATTATGTAGAATATGAACCTACGAACAACAGACCTTATATTGCGTAATATATGAACCTAAAAACAACAGACCTTATATTGTGTAATATATGATCCTAAGAATAATATACCTTACTATATGTATAATATGAACCTAACAACACCACACTTTTTTTATTGAGTAATATACGAACCTAAGAACAACAGACCTTATATTCTGTAGTATGGTCTCAAGTCCACAGTTTCCCTCAGTGTAATTCAGTAAAATTATCTTATACAAACACAATTTTGTTTATTGCTCATTTAGTAATCATACACCAACGAGCCCAGTTGTATTCAGTATTAACGTAGCAAGCATACCTCCAACCATCACAGTTTGTTTCATTATTAATTTAGTGAGTTTGTGAACAGTTTCCATTATTGTTTACTTAGTAAGCATTCTTCAGTTTCCACATTTCCTTCAGTTCTAATTCAGTTATCATTATTACGAATTCAAATTTCCGAGTACACATAGTAAGAAACGCAAAGATCTTCGTTGGTTACATAATTATTAGAAACTTCACATAAACCTAATCTTTTTATTTTTACTTATTTTTTAACTATATCTACTACTTCGTGTAAGCTAACGCGTAAATAGAAAATATTTTTATAATCCGATACCAGTTTATAAAACTTGCTTATTATAATTACTTTTTATTTATGAGATAAGCCTAAATCCGAATCCTGTTGATTTTTTATAGCAATATTTTTGTATTTTTTTAATTCGACGGTATATATTTCTTTCCTTCCGACTTCAATTTACCCGACTGATTTCAACGCGATTCGTGTTTTCCTTCCTTCCAGAGTTAGTATGCTCTCCTCACTTCAGATCTTATGAATACCATAATTATTTTCCGCCAGCTCTGCGTTAGAGCAAACGCGTTTAAAATAAATAAGCGTGATTTACTCAAAAAAAGGAACGCGTCTCGTGCTTTACTTAGTAAAAGAACGCGCTGCTTCTCGTAATTGCCTGAGCTTCTCTGCGTTTTTCTGATTTGATTGTATTTCGTTTCAAAGTTCAATTTTATATATCAGATGAGATATAAGGGATTCGGAGGAGAAAATTCGAATATGTATTCCTAAAACATAATGCACAAGAAGCACTAATACATAATTTTAATTCAGTAACGCAAAGTGATTGGTTATGTTAAAGTGCTACGATATTGGTGTAAAACTACAAAACCGTCTACTCACTTGTCACGAGTCTACACGAGTCGAACACTTGTGTAAAAAAAAGTTTGAGCATTTTAGTAAAAGTTAAAGAACCATTAAATGTAGGTCCGGCATGGCCAAGTGGGTTAAGGTGCTAGAATCATAATCTGATGGTCGCGAGTTCGAATTCCCGTCACACCAAACATGCTCGCCCTTTCAGCCATGAGGACGATATAATGTTATAACGTTCAATCCCACTATTCGTTAGTAAAAGAGTAGCCCAAGAGTTGGCAGTGGGTGGTGATGACTAGCTGCCTTCCCTCTAATCTCACACTGCAAAATTAGGGACGGCTAGCGCAAATAGCTCTCGTGTAGCTTTGCGCGAAACTAAAAAAAACATACAAACCACTAAATTTGGTGACAGCTAACCTTAGCTGCTGTATTCTCCTACTGTAGTGCTTCTTTGTGTAACACGAAAGAGAAAACTATGTTAAATTAATGTTATTGTATTAAATATTATATGAAGTAAAACATTGCTGTTGTTTACCTATTTAACAAAAATAAACACTTTATTTGTCTTACGTAAAACGGTTTGGCCTGGCATGGCCAAGTGGTAAAAGCGTTCGACTCATAATTTGAGGGTCGCTGGGGCGAATCCCCGTAACCGCCAAATCTTGGACTACTCGTTTAAAGATGAATAATGGGATTGACCGTCATATAATAACGCTCCCACAGCTGAAAGGGTCAGCAGAACGAGCTGCCTTCCCTCCAGTCTTACACTGCAAAATTAGGAACGGCTACGCAGATATCCCTCGCGCAACTTAGCGCAAAATTCAAAAACCAAACCAACCATAAAACAGTTAATTATTGGCACAATGGTCTACGGTCCCGTATGAATGAAATGGGACTACCGTGTGGAATTATTCACTGGTTATCTAACTTTTTGGAAAATAGAAAATGGAAAATGCAGAGTAAATGTAGAGGGTACCTTTTCTGAGTACTTTACTCCAGAAGCTGGTGTCCCTCAGGGAGGGTGGTTAGCCCTATACTCTTCATCATGTATGTAAACAATATGTCATTGAAGGATCCAAATCATGGATTCTCCTCACAGTTCGCTGATGATGTGGCAGTCTGGAAAAGTGCCACAACACCAACAATAGCAGCCACTAACATACAACCGTAACTAAATAGAACCAGTGAATACTGTCAAAAATATATAATAAAAATAAACACAGCAAAAACACAACTCGTAGTCTTTACGAAATTAACAAAATACAAAAAACTACAGCCTGGAATATATATGAATGGAACACTACTTCAGACTGCCTCAACGGCAAAACTTTTAGGCCGAACCTATGATTCAAACTTAACTTGGATTAACCATGTAAACAAAATTAAAAATAAAGTCTGATGAAGAACTAACTATGCTAGGAGTTAACTGGCGAAAACAGTGGAGCATCTACAGACAACATACTAAACATTTACAAAACATATATTAGACCAGTAATAGACTACGTAGCTCCAGCATGGATAACTGTAAGTGACAAAATAATTAAAACCAAACTACAAACAATCCAAAAGACACTCCTCACAACAGCATATAGAGTTCCCAGAGCAACATCATCTCAATTTATACATAAATATTCAAACATACCAACCACACCAGATAGACTCGTACACAGTACAATAACGTATTTGATAAAAATCAGATGAAAAATGAGTTACTATGCGAACTAGACAGGCACCTCATACATGATGAAGATAGTCCTAAACATCTCTCTCCGGTCAATATATATTCTAAACATAAAAATAATAATTAATAAATAAATGAAATTTTTATATATAAAATAATAAATATAAGTAAAAAAGTAAAAACAAAAGTGCCACCAACAAACAAGATATCTTACTGATAGGCAAAACAATATCTATACATGTATATCACTACATGGACAGTGCCCTGAAAATGGAATAATTCACCCCACTCTGACCCAAAAATCAGTAACTAACACCATCAAACACTGTATGACTACGTAAGTAAAGGAAGGAGGGAGAGGTCAAAGAGCCCCTGACCCTCCAGAGTACATATGATACCCAAATTCGAGAGAGAGAAAGGTTAATTATTGAATGAAAAACTGTAAATCCCTCCCATTTACCAACTAAGTCCCGCGAATGATGCAAGGTGGTCTTTTCGATAGATCAGTGGTGTTATAATTGGTATTGTCATTCACTGAATGCAATGTATCCGTTGATATATATATAACGTCGACTCTACATGTTGCTAAGTGACTGAAAAAATTCGAGATAATTAATATTCAGATATCTTGTGTTGTTGAATTTAATATGTAACCCAGGTGAACTCTGTGTTATTAAATGTAATATGTAACTCAGGAGAACCCTGTATTATTGAATGTAATATGCAATCCACAAGAACTCTGTGTTGTTGAAAGTAATATGTAACCCAGGAGAACCCTGTGTTATTAAATCTACTATGACGAACCTTGTTATTCAAAGGAACATATAACTCACAAGGAAGAGTTCAAGTTCTTACATATCGTTTAAACAACATATTATAAACTGGTCTCTGTATTAATCTGTTTGTTCAAGAATTTTGAAAGCCCTGTTTTTAAAATTAGGTTTAGCTCTTAAGATTCATAAACAAAATGGAACTACTCAGAAGTTAACCTGTAGACCACGGTTGCTATTTGTATATGTCCTTTCTATCAAAGCTGAAATTCGAAATTCAGTATTCAATGTTTTATCTTTAATTTTTTGATTCAATTATTGTGACACACGTGCTTTGGGATGTAGCTTTCATCCAACACAGAAATAAATGTGACTTCTTGTTTATAAACTCTAACTCACAACTGGAAATTCATAAAAAAATATCATGATGAATGTGCTTTATAAAGCCACTAGATGGCAGGCCTCTTCACCTGTTCATTGACGTAAATTTTTCAAAGATATTTGTTTTTATATTTTGCTTTCGAAATTTGTTTGAAATTGACTACACATAAGTCATAGTAAACTGAGTTTGTAAAAATGTTAGAAACTGACGACACATAATTCAGAGTAAACTTATCGTGTTCGTAAGAATGTCTGAAACAGACACGTAATTCAAAATAAACTTATTGTCAGAGGCACTTCATAACTTTAACATGACAGTATCAGTCTTTATATTAAAGTAGCAAAAACCCGTCACTACGTCATTAGTCGCTGACTAATTTCCCAGTTTATTTGGTGTAGCTAGAAGATCTGTTTGATATTTTATCGTATATAAAGAACTTATTTGTAAAGGTCTTCTGACATTCTGAATGTTAGTTACAACCTTAAAGTGTTATTTCACATAACTTTTTCAAATATTATAATTTCATAGCAACAATTTTTAAGACTATTTCTTTCGTCATCTCTTACTTCGTAAAAAAATAACAAGAAAGAAATTTTTGATAAAATTGTTATCAGAATGTTTTTCTTGTAAAAACATTATTTCCACATAACAAGGTAGTCAAGTCTAAAACAGCTCATTTCTTTCTCTACTGCTGACACGCAAACTAGTTTGGTTACGTTAATTTTGAAAAGTGCTCATACCAAATAGTCAGTTTGTTAACGTTAGTTTTGAGAAATACTTAGTGTTAGCTAACAGTCTGCAAACTACTATTTGACGTTTATCAGGAACGAGATTAGCATGGAAGGTTGTATCTGCTCCAACTGCAGAAACTTTAAAGCAAAGAGACTTAATAATTGTTGTAAACATTCTTTAACAGATGGCAGCAGCATCTCATCTGTCGATATTGCTTTGCAGCTGGATACGTGTGATAAACATTTTGTTGAGTAATGCTGGAAAGTACGTAATTTTTCTTTTGTTTTAGTTCAGAAACATAATTCTTTATTTCTTCCCACAAACCGGTAATTAAGGTTGAGTTAAGAAACGGAGTATTTGAAAATTAATTTTTGTAGTTCTGTAAATTTATATAACACCACTTTCTTACATCTCTTACTATAGAAACATTTCTTGTGCGTTTATTTCACGTTGTCGTCGAAAAGTTTGTGTTTTAGTTCGCCTAATAATCTTTAATGTATTTTACATTTTGTTAAATATTTCTTGATTCGTGTTTTAGATCATATACTGATCCTGCCAACGTGATCACAGTACGTGCAAGTTTGGATCTTACATCGATCTTACCAACGTGATCAACTTAAGTATGTTGTCTTTACTGACTCCTTTGCCATGATGTGTGTCTGAGTTTAGATCTCATACGAACACATGACATGAGATATTATCGTTGAATATAAAATGTAACATTTAACAACAAAATATATGAACTTTGAAAACACGTTTTATTAAACCATTTACATGTGAAGAAGAGAAAACAAATCTGTAATGTACAAAGTAGTGTGAACAGATGAGGAATACAGAGTCATTGTGGAGTTCTTCTCTGAGAGAGAAAAACGTGTGAATATATTACCTAGGTGTACTTGAAGGATACTAACAAAGTAATAAATACGAATGTACGAGCCGAGATTGGGCATTTTGGGCATGCCAGAAAGTGTTCAGGATGTGTTGACAGTTTCTGGCACGCTCAAAATCAACCAAAAAAGTAATACCTTGTAAATGATGACGATTTACAATGTATTACTCTTTGGTTGATTGCAAAATATCTAACTTCTTTTTATTGCTTTACTGATTTTGACAAGCAAGGGCAGAGTTTCAAGGCAAAATACATTTGAATATTGTTTAAGCTGAGCTGCCCACTAAAATGAATCATCTCTTTATCAATTTAACCTTCGTCTACATGTGGAAAAAATGCAGATCCTCGGCTCATTTCTTGAATGGGAAGCTTTATTTTCTCCTTTCAAACTTACCACTCTCTCAATGAAAGAACTCGCTTTCCATGACATCCACGATATTTCTTCCAACATAAGACCTTGCTGTTCACAATCTGTCAATTCTTTTCTTGTATCTAATGCAACATTGTCATCAACTTTGAGGTTGCTTCTCATGGAGAAGATTCTGTCCTTGAGTATACGAATCCATTGTATTTGGATTATTCAATACTGAAGACAAGTTAATGGCTCACTTCAATGGCTTTTTTTTTAAAGAGGTGCTAAGATGTCTTGATAAGTTCTAGACTGAACATTGAAGACGCTGCAAGGGAAATACTCCCGATCTTCAGTGGTAGAAACACTTTTCTTTTGTCCCAAGCAATTCCTTGTAATTTCTACAGCAATACCATTGCAGTGATTAGGCTTCAGTCTTGTAATGCAACAGCGATAAATCTACAGTCTTGCAACTTTATGAGAGTCGGGGACGTGATTCCTCTTCAGAGACACAGCAGATAGCACAGTGTGGCTTTGCTATAAGATAAAAACGCACACAGTATTTAACAGCTGCAGTAATGTGCTCTAAAGCATGAGCAACATGAGCGAGGGCATACTATACGTGCAACCCTATACGTGTTCTAGACCCATTATCCCAAATAATACATTCATCTAGTATCGCCATCTGTTAGTAAAGAATGATGTTATTGCGTTGTTGACGATGCATAGCTCTAATACACATAGAGTACTCTTTGTACTTAGAGCCAGTACAGACACAGTAAATTACGTTTAATGTACGCTCCTGAGGCTTGAGCTAACTTCCACAAGCCTAATGTACTTCAAATTGTACAGACTATTCTAGTAGCAGTTTCTGTTTTTGGGCAGATTTTTTAGGGATTGTTTGATAAATTTATTAATACAATGTTAGTCCATTTGACAAGTATTACGTCATCTATTCATACTTTGTTTCAAAATTTGAAACATAAAATATCACTATTCTCGACCTCTATGTGCAGTAAAACAAACTTAACTTAATAGTGTAATGATATTTTATGTCTATATACACCCTCCCATCCATTAGTATATTAAAAATTAACAATAAATTTAAAACAGCATCGTTCGTACCAGGTTTTCTGATCAATTAAAATCACCCATAATTACAACAGTTGGAATCTTACTCGACTGTCTAAAACTCAGTTTCCTTCCCTCTTTTTAGTGCTTTATCGTTGTTGAAGAACATATAACCGTCTGTTTAAAAACACTTATGTCATTACTGTCGTTTACATTTAAACAGATTTCACTTATTATCATTACATCAGAATACTCAGTTCTGACTATTGATCTAAAAGTCATTTGTTTATTACATTACAACATTCAGTATTTTCTTTATACATTACACCTTTCTCTGTATTTTTTATGTATTTACTTTACTTTAACACTGGCCACTACTTGTACTACTTTTACAGCTACTGACAGCCCCTAAAAACAAAGTTTTTATCTTATTTAAATGTAACCGTTCATTAGAACTAATCTCACAAGTCCAACCAGATCGTCCTTACCTATTATGCTTAGCTCACGTCCACTGTTTCCGCGTCTAGTTGTGCTGTTTTTAACTTCTTGAAAGTCATTGTTGGCTGTTGTATCCTTTTTATGTAAACGCCCATATCTCTGCTATTCTCTCCCACAGTTCACATATATATACTTTTATTATGCCCAACTTATATCGTTTAAATAATTAGCTCTGTAACGCTACAAAGTGGGTTTTGATACCCGTGGTGGGCAGAATACGGATATTTCATTGTGTAGCTTTGTGCTTCATAAACAACAAAAAAAGAAACTTCCAGACACTGACCCACACACTCTTCACGTGACATCAGCAAGCCCTTTGATGAACAACCAATATAAATGTTAAAATTACAAGATAAAACTACAATACTATGTATTATTATTGTATGTGTCACTGTAACAATACTGTTTTATTATTGTGTCACTGTAACAATACTGTTTTATTATTGTGTCACTGTAACAATATTATGTATTATTGTATGTGTCACTGTAACAATACTATGTATTATTATTGTATGTGTCACTGTAACAATACTGTTTTATTATTGTGTCACTGTAACAATATTATGTATTATTGTATGTGTCACTGTAACAATACTATGTATTATTATTGTATGTGTCACTGTAACAATACTGTTTTATTATGGTATGCATTATTATTGTATGTGTGACTGTAACAATACCATGTTTTATTATTGTATGTGTCACTGTAACAATACTATGTATTATTATTGTGTCACTGTAACAATACTATGCTTTATTATTTATGTCACTGTAACAATACTGTTTTATTATTGTATGTGTCACTGTAACAATACTGTTTTATTATTGTATGTGTCACTGTAACAATACCATGTTTTATTATTGTATGTGTCACTGTAACAATACATGTTTTATTATTGTATGTGTCACTGTAACAATACTATGTATTATTATTGTACGTGTCATTGTAACAATACTATGTTTTATTATTGTATGTGTCACTGTAACAATACGTTTTATTATTGTATGTGTCACTGTAACAATACTATGTATTATTATTGTACGTGTCACTGTAACAATACTATGTTTTATTATTGTATGTGTCACTGTAACAATACTATGTTTTATTATGGTATGTGTCACTGTATCAAACTATGCTATGCGTAGCTTGTACTTGTTTTAAACCTAAATATCACCTTATGAAGTTTTATACAATTAATTTTCCTTTTGCTTGAATTAGAAATATATAATTGTTTATTGTAAAATCTGCGAAAAGCGCCATTTTGGTAGTTTCCTTTCCATCAAAACAGGGCTTGGCATGATCAGGTAGTTAGGAAGCTAAACTCGCAATTCGAATTTTCGCCGCACCAAATATGCCCACCCTTTTAGCCGTGGAGGCAATATAATGTGTGAGTCAAACACACTTTCGTTAATAAAAAGAGTAGCCCAAGAGTTGGCGGGTGGTGGTTATGATTAGTTGCCTTCCCTGTACTCTTTCACTAATAAATTACACTGGTTAGGCTCGCTGTAGTATATATTACTAGAATAAGAACAATGATTAATTTCGATAATGCACTCCAGGCGTCACAATGTTATGTATGTTAAAAACCCTTCATCTTTCTGGTCATTTTCAATTAACTTTTGAAGACAAGAATCGAGAATCTCCAATGATATATTTAGTTCATACATATATACATACAGACAAGCTTCTCTGACAGGAATACCAGCGAATAACTCCAGGTTCGGCCCAGTGATTCAAGTAAACTTTCCGTTTGACAGTATGTAACTGAGTTTCTTGATTAACGCAAAAATAGCAGAAACAAGAAAACCTGGACACTTTTAATAAAATTAATTATTTTATGAATTATAAACACACACAAAAACGAAATAGCGCATGCGATAGTTAGTCGTGAAGTTTTCCTTCCAACGAGATGCATCACCTCAACATTAAAATGTTGACCTAACTTCGAAAGGTCTTGGAGCAAAACTGATAAAATAAACTATTAGATTTCAGACATCACCTGTGCAGTGAATAAGGATATCTAGTGACCTCTTCTCCCTGACATCATTTGTCATATACCACATGCAGTTGACGTCATATTTTGACCTGTAAATAACATTGCACTTTTAAGTAATTTCAGTCCAGTCTCCGAACTATCCTTTCGGGCAGAATATATATGTCATTTAACAAACGAACGAAAGACCGAGGTGGTCAAAAAAGTTTGGTGTGTTTTGAATTTCGCGCAAAACTACACGAGAGCTATCTGAGCTAGCTGTCTCTAATTTAGAAGTGATAAACACGAGAAACAGCAGCTAGTAAACACCACTCAACGCCGACTCTTGGGCTACTCTTTTGCCAAATAATAGTGAGACTGGCATTAAAACGTCCCTACGGTTGAAAAGGTGAGGATGTTTGATGAGACGGAGAGTCGAACCCACGATTATCGAGTCGATCGTCTTAACCATCATATCAATTGGCTAGATCAAGACAATATTATACACTAAATAATTAATAATAATAAAATATAATTATAGATGGTAGAAAGCTTTATTGTTTGCATATCACAGATTCATATCAGTCTCTCAATAAACTTCAAAAACAAACGAAAGATATAATAATAATAACTGATTGAATGCTGTAAAAGAAGAGCGAATGATAAAAAAGTATTTAATATTAACCTCTTCACAATATATATATAGTAGTGTATGGTACATGAGACTAATATATATATACAGTAGTCTGTAGTACATGAGACTAATATGTATACAGTAGTCTGTAGTACATAAGACAAATATGTATACAGTAGTCTGTAGTACATCAGGCTTCGCGTTACATGCACGCTAGACTAAATGTCGTGTGTCAAAAATAAAAACTCATTACATTAATTTATTACGCTGCTAAACTGAAGAATAAATTCCTATCTTTATATACTATCGAGCCCATTTAATACTAAATTACATTTGGCGAGATGTTGGCTGTTCTACATTCTCCTTACCAAGCAGTCAGTAAGAAAACACAGTGTACAAAATTTTGCATTTCCAGGAGTACAGGGACATCAGAACTTTGTTGTTCGAAGGCACATGATGAAAACTACCAGCATCAACTATAACACAAAATTCACTTTATATATTTATGTGTCTTCTAGTTGACAGCCTAGTGCTAAAACCAGCAAAGAAAACAAAGATTTTATATAACAAAACACCACTTTACTAGAAACTTAAAAATGTTGTTATTACTACAAGAACAGGTTTAAATTAACTCTAGCGTAAAATCTGTGCACACGCTGTTTAAGAGAGGCACCTGGTGGGTCAACAGTAGTTTTAGGTATATATGTTAAAATATCAGGTTTGATTCTATTCGATCAACAAAGCGAGGATAGTCCAACGTTCACTAAAAATGTGTGTTTGTGTATATTCTTATAGTAAAGCTACATCGAACTATCTGATGAGTCCACCGAGGGGAATCGGACTACTGGTTTTAGCGTTGTAAATCTGTAGACTTACCATTATACGAGCGGAGGACTCCACTAAAAGAAAAGAAAAAAGCGGCTTACAACCTACTTTGTTGACGGCTTACTTACTATCTGAACCTTTTTATTTTATTTCTAGCCTTATTCTTTAAATAAGCTAGCTTTATTCAATACAGATCTAGTCTTAAAATAACTTGACTGTAAGACTGTGTCACATTCACTTAAAGCATGTTCAAATACACTTGACTTGGTCAGGGATCTAGAATTTGTAAGATCTCTCACATGAGTTAATTTGTTTTAGTTTACACATCAGATTAATATGTATACAGTATTATACATACTAAGAAGTAAATTTATTGTCCACATCCGATAACTTTAATGAAGGAATACTTGCCTTAGATTTTAAATAGTATTTAAAAATGTTGGTGACAAAAAAGTTTAAAACACATACTTAATTATATTTTTAAGTACATAGCGCATTTCATAACAGATCTGTATTAACCAAACAATATTTACCTAAAAGTACTGTATAGATGTATTTTAAGCCTAATTGTCGCCTACTTTTTTGTTCCTTATTTTAGGATTTAAGAATAATATTCTTGTATTAAAGCAGTCAGATATAGTCTGTTAATCTACTGATCTTTGCTGTCAACAAGGTTATATCAGATAAACTAAAAGAAATTTATTAACTTGTGTGAAGGAACATACAAATATGAAATTGTGAACTGAGCTTATTCCACATAAACTTACCCTACCTCATTGTGGTGTGGTCGGTCATTCTCTTTATTTTACAATGTCAACAAGGATCAGTGATGAATAGAGCCCCCTACGAAACAAAGCTATCTTATTTGTAGGCTTAAACCAGAAATCTATTAAATAGATTCAGCAACTTATAATTTTATAAGAGGTTGTTATTTGTTCAAAAAGTAAAATAACGGCATGTTTAATTGAATAGGCAGCTTGTTACCGTGAACACTAAAGGCACTTCTATATAAAATAAAATAATTACTTTCTTTATTGAAAAGTGATCTCCAAAATTAAGAGGTGAAAGCTTTTTTTCTAAATATTCGTATATAATTGTAAATATCGAGCTTTAAGTCGAACTTTTAAATTACAAAATATTCATTACTTCTTCTTGTAACAAAAAATGCCTATCTAATTAGGCTTGACGAGGCTTTTATATACTAAAAATGCCTATCTAATCAAGCTTTAGGAGGCTGTTAAATTTAATGACAACTTTAGTTTACTGAGTAAAATTGTAATTAGTCTGAAATTCGCCCTAAACAAATTAAATAAACCTTATTTCCTCTTCCTTAAATTGTAAACTTATTCTACATTGATAACGAGCCATTTGGTATATTATTTAACCTTCTTTTATATAAATATCAATAAGTAAATAAAACATCTGGTTATAAATATAATGCGCATATTTTTTTTAAAGTTTGCTCCCATTGGTTGAGCGGTAAGTCTGGGGCCTCACATTACTAAGAACCAGGCTTCGATACTCATGGTGGGCACAGGAAAGGTAGCTTATTATGAAGCTTTACTCGTGGTGGGCACAGGAAAGGTAGTTCATTATGAAACTTTACTCGTGATGGGCACAGGAAAGATAGCTCATTATAAAGCTTTCTGCGTGACGAGAAACAACAAAGGTGTTCTAGTTACAAATGTAATACTTACGGTTTTAACCCGAAAATTGGCTAAGTACTGGAAAACCAATGGACTTAAATACTATAGTAAAAACGAAGTTAACTGTGAATGTTTTTATCATTTGTAGCTAACTAGTTTTTAGAACAGTTATTAATATGAGATACATATGTACAAACAGACAACCCCAAGTTGCTAAACAATATAAAAGTTGTCAATAAAAAAAAATTTCTTCTTTGTTAATGAAGTTTACACGGAAGAAATGAATTAACAAATAAATAAACAGCCAATTAATCCATTAAGTGATGAAGGATAGTTAATTGTGGGGGTATATACATGTTAACGAAATAGAAAAAGTATTTTGAGACATGAGTGGTGAGTAAAGGACTTTACATGAAAACGAATCAAATACTTACATTTCACTAATAATGTGTTGCGGCCCGGCAAGGTTGAATCAAACTAAGACTACAGTGTGTTTTTCGACCATATCTTAACTTATAGCCGTTTCTCTGAAGTCAACAATAATTATATTAGTTTCAGTTGTTTTCATAATATTTTATCCAATATGAAGCGAATAATACTGACGTTATTAGCTATACAGTAACTTTAACTTATCCCAAGTATGATGTGCAATGTCACGTGATCACACCACTAAAATTTTAAACGTAAAATATTGTTTTGAATTATTTGTCTCTGCACACTTGTATAGTTTTATTTATTTTGATAAATTTCGCGTTAAATATTTAATGGAGCTCTGGACGAAGCATTGTTATTCATATGTTAAACTGAATAATGTTTGTAACATTGTTATTCATAGGTTCAATGCTGATGTGTGTGTAACGAGAAAGAAGAAAAAAAAGTAATTTAAGAAAATTCAAAAAATGTCTAGTTAAGTAATGACAATTTCTACAATAATTAAACGAACATAAAAGTGACAACGTGTCTTTTTAGCCAGCACGTTTGAGGAGAATAGCGTATTTTTTGTCTTTTTAAACATAACAAATTTGCGTATACGACACAGCCAGCTGCAGGTTGAAGAGAGTGGCAGTCTTCCGAAGATAATAAATGTTGGTTGAAATTAACTCACTCCTCCCTGTCTTCCATTACGTTTTAGTGAAACTGTAAAACTTATCGAAACATAACTTAACTCAGCCTTATTACCGCTGCAAGTTGACTTGACATCACACTGATAACAGAATAAAGCTAATGGGTTAGTAACTGCATAAACACAGTGTTACAAGTATCTGTCGAGCGAAAGTTTTTGCCATTGTATGAAGTTAAAACACAGAAAATTAACAAATGTTACCGTAGAACTGTTGATTTATTGACTAAATATTACCTATATAAGAAGTCTTATCCTTTGGACAAACAGTATTTAGAAGACAAAACATGTGTGACTAAATTTTGTAGCTTTAATATTACTCGTTGTTTAATCGTTGTCGATGTCTCTTTCTCAGAGAGACAATTCTATAATTAAATTAATATACATAAGTCAAATTCTAAGATTCTCTTTAACTTGAATAGCAGAAAGCAAGAAGTCACTATGTTTCAATGTTTTGTTTCAACGCTGGGTTGGTGTGTCGGATATTTGTGCTGTGTCTATCACGAGGCTCCAACCACAAATTAGTTAACTTTATATATGCCTTAGCGTTTACAGCTGAATGCCGGTAAAAGTAGTACACGAGTCAATATTGTTCAAACAATACTTCCAGAGTTTGCATTTCGCGCCTAAAACTCATTTTAAGCCAGTAGAGTAACAGGTTAACCTAACGATCACAAATCTTGTAATTTGTTATGTTTTAGTTCATTAAAAACATGCTGATGTAAGAATGCACGTCAGTTAGATAAGTAATAATATCTAGGTGCAACCTTCAGGGTCCATTTAATATGGGTACAAAAACTGAGGTTTCTAGGTTTTTTTCTCTTGGAACTATGACAGTCATATATACACAGACACGCACGTGGATAAGAGAGGTAATAATACCCAAATGCACACTTGCTGGGTCAACTCAATATGGATGGAAAATTGAAGATCTCTAAGTTCTTCCCTCCTGGATTTATGACAGTCATACACTCAAAGAGACACACAGACACACATACCCTTTTATTATTATAGACTTAATGAAACACAATAATTGTTTTACATTATTATTTACTAACTAAAACGTATTAAGTGGTTAATAAATTATTATTTACTACTAAAATATATTAATTGTCTATAATAAATTATTATTTAGTTAGTTATCACCATTAGATTCCATCTAGGAACATAGGGCCGCAATCGCTTGCGGATTCTTCAACAAGTATTTAAATGGGTAGGTTGTTAGCCCACTGCACCGAGCCGTCCCTAATTTAGCAGTGTAAGACTAGAGGAAAGGCAGATAGTCATCACCACCCACCGCCAACTCTTGGGCTACTCTTTTACCAACGAATAGTGGGATTGATTGTCACATTATAACGCCCCCACGGCTGGGAGGGCGAGCGCGAACCCGCGACCCTCGGATTACGAGTCGAACGCCTTACGCGCTTGGCCATGCCAGGTCTAAATTATTATTTACTTACTAAAATATATTAATTGTTTATAACTCATTATTAAGTACATAGTAAAAACTTAATTGTAAACCATAAATAGATATTGTCTACCTGCATACATCACAAAACATGTTGACAGACCATTTAAATTTCGATTCCTTAAATTCGACGTCAGTTTGTTGACAAACATCCTTACGTTATACGTGTGTCTGTATATATCTGTTAATTTGGGAACATCCTACATATCATATTGTCTAGTTTTTAATACCTACTACTGTAAACGTGACTTACGTCACATTACATGCTCTACACTTTGGCCTTTACGTCTTCAAACATCATTTAACATTTGATAATTTGTGGTTCACTATAAAAACGTGTAGCCTCTATGTATCTTAAGAATAGGAAATATTACATTAAGAGTTATGCTGTGTTAACCTAGATGTAGGTTAAACTTCACGTTGGTATTATCTTCGTTCTTAATGCTGATTTAATACATTTTAAAGTAAACTGATAATTTTTATTTGTTAAGGTTCAACCAACGCTCTTTAATGTTTTGTATTAACTCAGTCGCCTGAAAAGAATCATGAGATAAATGCCAACTGTGTAAAAAGTAAAGCAGAAGAATGTAAAAAAGAAAACTGGGTTTGTTTGCTAGACATGCAAATAGATCTCTTTTAATGTCTTACTTCCAATCCTTCCGTGCGTTTATCACCTGAAAAAGGAAACACAAATGACTCTGAGGAAGAGTTAGTTTGTGTCACTTGTGAACTAGAGAGCTAAAGCACTGTCCTGTCGTGAAGGCATATCGGAAATTGATGTTTTTATACTGTTCCAGAGTCAGTTAACAGGAGGTATGTTGTAAGGGAAACCCTTGGGACTAGCAAGTCGATCCTACGAAGACTAACACGACAAACCTTACAGATAATTCTTTTTTATTGAGGAATAAAGAACTACGAAAGAGAAATACCTGAAAGGCTTTGTAAGGGAAAACACACAAACAGTAATTATCATTCAACCTAACTAGGTTCATTTGTTCTGAACCGTTCTGTAATGTAACAATGTATAATTAAATAGAAATCTATGATTATATTATTTGTACAATGACGTTTCTTCGCTGAAACAATATAGTATTCTAACAATATCTCTTTTTTTCTTTTTACTTCAATTTCATAGTATTAGCTCTTGTTTCGTATTATTATTTTTCTACAGTGTCACTAGAAGTATATTATTACATTATTAAAACATGCCTAAATCTACTAACATGTTGTCTTGGTTTATATTATTGAAGTTCTACAAAGTAACTATATGATAACGTTTATTACAATGTTAATTAGGTCGCAATGTAATATAATCCACATACCGTTATATTATACCATTTTAATTATAAACATAAAATTCAATCTGAAATTTAACTGAGACTCGGTTTAGTGTTTTCCCTGTATTGTATCTGCTGTTAAGCTGCTTATTTTGAATTAATAATAATGAAAATGTTAAGGCAATGACAAACCCATTTAATTTTAATAAAATAGCTTTATTTCTTTCACTAAAAGTGTTACAAGTTAGTTTAACAGATTTTCATTAATCGTCCTATGGCAGATAATAGCATACAATAAACTGAATTTCATTTATTTGCTAAATCTCTTTCGTACATATAATAATTTTTCGAGTATTTCGTTCAAAACTCAAAATCTATAAAACTCTACTGAAAAAAACTAACAGTTTTGCTAATTTATAATTGATAAATTGACTCTAATAAACTCATAAAAATCATTAATGATCTGATCTAACCTTGCACACTGTTTAAGTATCTCAAATTATATCCTCAACTTTCAAAAGGTTTTAATTAATCAGCCACGCCCATTAAGTGACATCAAAACTTTCTCTAAGTAAACAGTGACATAAATATCAAATCAGAAAAGAAACTCCACCATCCTCGTGCAGACCTTACTTCAATAGAGGTAAATTAAACCATAATGACACTCTTACTCTTCAGCATGTTGACGTACTTCTAGCAGTGACACTCTTACTCTTCAGCATGTTGACGTACTTCTAGCAGTGACACTCTTACTTTTCAGCATGTTGACGTACTTCTAGCAGTGACACTCTTACTCTTCAGCATGTTGACGTACTTCTAGCAGTGACACTCTTACTCTTCAGCATGTTGACGTACTTCTAGCAGTGACACTCTTACTCTTCAGCATGTTGACGTACTTCTAGCAGTGACACTCTTACTTTTCAGCATGTTGACGTACTTCTAGCAGTGACACTCTTACTCTTCAGCATGTTGACGTACTTCTAGCAGTGACACTCTTACTTTTCAGCATGTTGACGTACTTCTAGCAGTGACACTCTTACTTTTCAGCATGTTGACGTACTTCTAGCAGTGACACTCTTACTCTTCAGCATGTTGACGTACTTCTAGCAGTGACACTCTTACTCTTCAGCATGTTGACGTACTTCTAGCAGTGACACTCTTACTTTCAGCATGTTGACGTACTTCTAGCAGTGACACTCTTACTTTTCAGCATGTTGACGTACTTCTAGCAGTGACACTCTTACTCTTCAGCATGTTGACGTACTTCTAGCAGTGACACTCTTACTTTTCAGCATGTTGACGTACTTCTAGCAGTGACACTCTTACTTTTCAGCATGTTGACGTACTTCTAGCAGTGACACTCTTACTTTTCAGCATATTGACGTACTTCTAGCAGTGACACTCTTACTCTTCAGCATGTTGACGTACTTCTAGCAGTGACACTCTTACTCTTCAGCATGTTGACGTACTTCTAGCAGTGACACTCTTACTTTTCAGCATGTTGACGTACTTCTAGCAGTGACACTCTTACTTTTCAGCATGTTGACGTACTTCTAGCAGTGACACTCTTACTTTTCAGCATGTTGACGTACTTCTAGCAGTGACACTCTTACTCTTCAGCATGTTGACGTACTTCTAGCAGTGACACTCTTACTCTTCAGCATGTTGACGTACTTCTAGCAGAATTTCCTCTCGAACAGATTGTTTGGATAACTTTTGGTTTGGCCATTTGTCTTTATGGATTATGGTTCTTGCACATTTGATTTGTTGTCTTCACCTGAAACTAATTCTTATCTTCTGAGATTGGTATTGGTTATTGACTTGTTTGTAAGTAAACAACTAGTTTTTGTTTGTTAGTTTACTTGAATGACAAATATTACAGAAATAATTACGTAGCACATGCAATACACAACTGTCTTGGAATCTTCTATTTCACCCAGTGCTCTCTGCAGAATTTAACAAACTTTATTAACTTGACGCGAATGATGAAATATATACCAATTGCAAAAAACAAAGAAGCAAAACTGGGTTTGTTTGCTAACGATGTAAATATATATCTTATAATGGTCTACTTCCAACCTCTCGATGTGTTTATCACCTGAAACACAAATGAGTCTGAGGATGAGAGAGTTTGTGTCACTTGTGAACTGGAGAGTGGCTTAAGAGGTGTGTTTTAAAGGAAAATACTTGGGGTTAGGAAATCTATCCTATAGAAATGAATATTACAAAATTTACAGCTAATTCTTTTTATTACAGAGTAAAGGACGATACAAAATAAACTCCTTAGTGAAAAGAAATCTCCTAATAATATACTTTGTGATTATTTGAAACAAGTCTAACCTCATGACTCTGTTTAATATTTGATTCCCACATGCAATCTTCCTCAATACCAATTATCCCCACATCATTAGCTGTAGAGTAGCTTACCACAGTAAAGGTAACTTCCAACTTTTATCTGCCTTGAAGTTTGTCTCAACTTATTCTTTGCCCTAGACTTTGCTTCGCATGTAACACTACACAGCGTTTTGTCTGCCTGATAGTTGTTATAGGTCTTTATTATTGGAAGTTTTCTTAGAGTTATTAATTTAATTATACGGATTTTTATCAATTGATTTTTTTATCCATTTCATATATAGAAATACACACTTCTTCACTATTTTATTTGATAATCTTATAATTTCTGAATAGTAAAGTTAATAGTTTATTAACTTATTCAAATTCCTTCATCAGGTGGATAGTTTCATTAGATTAATTCAGATACCTTCATCCATCTATGATGATATATATGTAAAATGGCAGGAAATCCTTTACTTTACATGGATGAGTTTCTCAGATTTTCAGAAACTTCAGTAAAAAGTTGGACCTTCCTCTGTTATAGATTACTCTTGGAAGCTGCTTAACATTTTAAAATTTGTCTTTTTAAACATTCATGAATAGCTTGTTGTTTAGTATTCCATTTAATCACTTTAAATTAATTTATCTTTCCTCTAATGTCATTTCTTTTTGATATTCATTCAGCTTTCTTTTTAATGTTTTGTTTCTATAACTATTTCATCATATCTATTAATGTTGCAGCTTCACTCTATACATGCCTTCATCTTGAACATCAGTCTATATTATGTTTTTTCCCAAAATAACACAACATCTCCCAAACATTTTGTAAGTGTTTTTTATCTTTATTAGATAAAGATCATAATACCAAGTCCAGTTCACTTATTAATACGGACAGGGTTTAACTCTTCTTTTACAATTGTTACAAATGAGCTCATTTTACGTTACTAATAGTCTTAAACTTACAGCAAACTCTAATACAATAATTTTACTTGCTTTCTTATATTTCTATCGTACTTATCAAACTTTTCCTCATCTCTAGTACTCCGCCAAAAACTCAAATTCAGTATTTACAACACTGAACTGAATATCTAATAACTGACTAACAAACTCAACATTCACTCAGTACACTTTAAATGATTCTATAAAATTACTACTCCCTTATTCTAGCTTAACTTGCATTTGAAGGTTGCTCGAATCGTTTCCAGAATTCCCAAGAAGTTTCTAGTTCTTATCACACTCACTACGTGGCGTCAAATCTTTTTATGAATAAAGAACAATAAAAAGTCCAAATTAAAAAATATCGTAAACATTTTATAAAAATCTGCACTAGTTACGGACTGCTGACGGCAGTGTAAAAGAAATTCTGTTAAGAAACCAGTTAGCCAACATCAGTATTGATGTAATTTGAAATAAGTTTACTCCATGCACAAATTATAGATATGATTGACGATTGGAGAAGGCTCGTAGATACATGGTTTTAAAAAACCACATGTCATTTGTCAGGTTAAAAGCTCCACTCTGGAAAAAGTTAAATACGATACACCATCAATCCTGTTTCCAGGAAGAACTGTTATGTCACTGTTCTTTATTAACAAAGATTTACCGTCTGTGGTCCAACAGACTGTCTGCAAACAAAGTTATCTGCTAAATGTATCTGTATAACGCTTTATTGTGTGTTAAACTACGTATTCTAAGATCGTTTAATGAAGGACTTCTTTTCTCCATAATCAGAAAATATGAGAAAGTTTATAGGTTACAAAATAACGTTTACTTCACCGATCATGTATCACTAATCCATCTTCATTACACGCCATCCACGGATACTGCGTTTACAAAATATTACAGCCCCCTTTTTATTTTAACAATGATATCACAAATTGCTAATGGCCCATCAAATCGGCTGGTTATTCAGACAAGATAAAATATAACTATTGTCTTTCACTGACGTAAGAATAACCTATCACTGAACGACTTGACTTTATTTTTACCCAACCTCGCACAGATTTCGTAAATAATGCTGGATGCCCTTTAAAGTGATTTTATGAAGCTGGTTATTAAGGTGGCGTTTCGGCAGCTAATATATAATTTTACAAAATAACTGTAGTTTGATAAGATTTCCCGTTTGATAAGACACATAAAATCCTTTGTTTTTTACAGTAAGTGTAAAAAGCAAATGTTTTTCTTTATATAACACTCAAAGTTTTTAAAGTTTGTTTTTGTTGTTGTTTCTCTTTCACTGCTCTTATCTCACAGAAACTAATACACTTAAAATTCCTGATATAAATAGAACATGGATATTTTTTGCCTGTGTTACACTGGCAGAAATGAAATATGAAGTTTCATTGATATATCTCACTTCTCAGTTCTTCATTCTTTAGATGTAGGTACTAGCACCTGCAATTACAGTAACTATTGATAACATAAATAGTTTTATAATGTTTAAGTTTATTATAAGTGTGTAATTACAAAAACAAACGTATCCATAAATAGCGAATGAAATAAGCCGTTTTCTTTATTATTCTGTAGCAAGTTACAAGTTCATTACAATGTAGAACTACCATGCAAGTTTACTTTATATGCAAGAGGCGATCAGTTGTCTATTCAAGTTTCCTACTTTGGATAGTGCCAAAAAACAATTAAATTGGATTACCTTAACTAGTTGTCTTGGAACTTAGGTAACTGGGTAACATTTCGCACTGCTCTAGTCGTATTTATTAACTGACTAGATAGTGTGGTAGTTGGGAGACATTTCGAGCCACTTTAGTTGTCTTTATCATTCCTCTATGTAGTTTGGTAAATAGGCAACACTTTGAGACTTTTCGTTGTCTTGATCTATTGCTCAGGTAGTTTGGTAGATGGGTGACGTTGTGGACCTTCAGTTGTTCTGTGTTCTTCACTTTGAGGAAGAGTTTGAATTATATTAAATACCTTATATGATAAATTGTTGTTTTAATACGGATTTCAATAATATTATACACTTAAAACATGACATGTGAGGTGTTTATTTCTGGAACATTTTTTGGAAAAAAGAATAATGTTTGATAACATACGTGGAACTATGTACAATAATATATGAAAATCATGTCAAATCAGAGAAGAGAAGATATATGATACACAATCACGTGGTTTATTTATTCATTAAACACGATCATTTCTTAACGTTTTTACTAATCTCTGCAAGGTAAATCTCGTTTTATATCAGTGGAATAAAATAATATAAAAAAAACTTAACAGATCCACCATAAGATAGCGAAACTACTTTCTTGAGCGGAAGGCAGTATTTTGGTTAGTGGGGTTGAAGTAAATTATACCCTAACAATACGGCTGCCTCAGTTCTTTTCAAAGAGGTTTTATTTGTTTACAGTAACTTTTCATACTTTTTTTTTTTTAAATGGAGAAATAACTACGTTAGAGAGATAACGTTTTTGTTGTAAAAGCGTTGATACTTTTCACTTTTAAAAAGAGAGAAGTCACTTACAACAATGACAAGTCTGTCTATCCAAATAAAAGACTATAGTCACTTTCAACAATGACAAATCTGGCTTTCCAACAAAGAAAAAGTTTTGTCATTTTTAACTATGACAAGTATGGCTCTCCAATGAAAAAAAGAGGACAACATTTTTAATAATGCCAGATGTGGTTTTCCAAAAAAATTAAGATAGTCACTTTTAACAATGACAAAGGTGGCTTTTCATAAAAAATTAGAGGAGTTATTTTTAGCAATGTAACGTCTAGCTCTCCAACAAAGAAATGAGATATTCAGTTTTAACAATCACAAGACCGGCAACAAAAAAGGAAAGATGGTAAATAACGGTAACAGTGCTACGTCTGTTCTCTCAGTAAACATGCTCGCTCTCTTAGCCGTGGGGGCGTTATAATATTATGGTCAAGCCCACTACAAGAGTAGCCCAAGAGTTGGTGGTGGGTGGTGATGACTAGCTGCCCTCCCTCTAGTCTTACACTGTTAAATTAGAGACGACTAGCGCAGATATCCCTCGTGTAGATTTGTATGAAATTCGAAACAAAACAAACCAAACCCTTAGTAAACGGTAACAAACCTGAGTTGGCAGTTTCGTTAAACAAACAAACAAACAAAAAACACCTTTATTCTTAGATCTAAAGTTAATGATAATAATTTTACCTCCTGGTTTTTAAACCCTTTTTATTCTGGTATACAGTGTAAAATAAAAATAATAACATAGAATACTGTATTTTGGATTATTTCCCTTTGATGTGGTATGATGAAGGTGACTCAGTTATTTATGTTGAAGATTTTAGTGATTGGTTTTTTTTTTCCTTACATCCTTGTGAAAAACTACGCAATGGCTACACGCATGAGGCGTCCCTAATTTTGAACTGATAGAATTGAGGAACAACAAATCACACTAATATTCAGGAAACTCTAATTGCATAATAAGACTTGACCTCTTGTCCTATAAAACACATCCGCACAGTGCAAAATCAATATTGTGGAAATGTTGCTCGAACCAGGAACCTTCAGGTTCACAGTTCTTAAGGTACTCATCAGCTCACGTTTAAAATATAAAATTTTCTACGTTACACGTTCAACTTATATCTCTCGTGTCATCAATAAGATTCAAAGCTTATAACGCTAAAATCCAAAGTTCGGTTACCGCATCGAAGAAAACCCAGTTAGCCCATTTTTGGGAGGTTTTACGTACAAACATAACAAATTTAAATATATTTTTCTATGTACTCCGTCATACTGAAGCTCTGACTTGCAGAGTATAATTAAATTGACGTCAGAGATCTGTTAAAAAACTCTTAAATTAATTTTTTTTTCACTTTGATCACAAAAAAAAGGAAACCTTGTCTCTCATGAAATTGCTACTGGAATGAACATTGTTAGAAAAAGGGAAAATAACTGTCCAGTAAACGTACTACTGCCATATATCACAAAAAAAGAACAAAAAATTCTAAAGTTTTATGTTGAAATTTTCTTTAGGGTCTTAAGAGGTTTCCATATTATTTTGCTTCGTCTGGCAGTACAAAGCCTAAAAAAAAACTCCCATACTAGTGTAGGACGTGACAAAGCTATAGGGAGATAATTAAACGTTACGTGCTAAAGGAAGTAATTGAAATAATTCTCAAGTTTTTTTTGTTTTTTTTATTGCAGGCATATAACAACCAGTTATATTACAACAGTAAGACTGAGCTTTTGTTTCTGAAGTTAAGAAAACCTCACATGGTATGTATACCAACATTTATTAATCATATATACATACAGTCATGTGAAAAAGTTAGGACACCCTATGAAAGCCTGTGAATTTTTGTAACATTTTTGGATATATAAATATTTAATCTCAATTTTAACAATATTGAGAGATTATAGAAATATAACTAAACAATTAAAACTGAAGAAAAAAGATTTCAAGATCTTCTGCAAATGTAATTCTACAAAAATGAATATTCTAACTACCATCTACCAGTCTCTAACATCGGTCTCAAGAAAGTTTGCCCCACTCCTCAATGCAGAATTCTGTCAGCTGTGAGATGTTTGAGGGGTTTCTTGCATGTACAGCCCGTTTAAAGATACCTCACAGCATTTCAATGGGATTAAGATCTGGGCTTTGACTCGGCCATTCCAGGACTCTCCATTTCTTAGTTTTCAGCCAGTCCTTGGTGGATTTACTGGTATGTTTTGGGTCATTGTCGTGTTACTGGGTCCAGTTCCGCTTCAGCTTTAATTTTCTTACAGATGGAATCACATGTTCCTCAAGCACCCTCTGATACACAGTAAAATGCATGGTGGATTCTATGATTGTCAGATGTCCAGCTCCTGCTGCAGCAAACCAGCCCCAAACCATGACACTTCCACCTTCATGCTTCAAAGTTGGTATGATATTCTTTTCTTGGAATGCTGTATTTGGTTTACGCCAAACATGACCTCTGTTCTGATGTCCAAATAATTCAAATTTGGACTCATCTGCCTAAAAAACATTATTCCAGAAGTCTTGGTCTTCGGCTACATTCTCTCTGGCAAACTTCAGTCTGGCCTTGATGTTTCTCTTAGAGAGCAAAGGTTTCCTCCTTGCACACCTCCCATGCCAGTTAAACTTGTGCAGTCTCTTTCTGATTCTAGAGGCATGCACTTTCACATCAACAGTAGCCAGAGCCTGCTGTAGGTCTCATGATGACATTTTAAGGTGTTTGGAGACCTCTTTTAGCATCTTGCGGCCTGCTCTCCTGGTGAACCTGCTTGGACGACCAGACCTGGGCATGTTGGCAGTTGTTTTGAAAGCTCTCCACTTATTGACTATTTTTCGGACAGTGGAATGGCTGATTTCAAAATTTTTTGTGATCTTTTTTAAATCCCTTACCAGACTCATAAGCTGCTACAATTTTCCTTCTGAAGGCCTCAGACAGTTCTTTGGCTCTCACCATGGTGCTCACTCTCACTTCAACAGTCAGGAGCACACCAAACTAAATGTCTGAGTTTTAAATAGGGCAAGCCTCATTCAAAATGCTGAGTCACGATCTTCTAATCATGTGCACCTGGTGTGATACATCTGTGTGTGAGTTAAGCCATTTTAAGTGGGAATAAATCTGGGGGTGTCCTAACTTTTTCGTCAGTTAGAATATGTTTTTTTGTAGAATTACATTTACAGAAGATCATGAAAAGTCTTTTCTTCAGTTTTAATTGTTTAGTTATATTCCTATACTCTCTCAGTATTGTTAAAATGGAGATTAAATATCTATATATCCAAAAATGTTACAAATATATATAGGCTTTCATAAGGTGTCCTAACTTTTTCTCACGACTGTACTTAGGTTGTTTTGTACGTTGTCTTTAGTGATTGCTTTACTTTATTCATCATTTACATTTTCTTAGGAGTGATCAGTTGTACCTGTTTCGTGTAAAATTATATTGTTACTGGAGTGGCTTATTGATTAACGTACCGCACAGAGAATCTTAGATATGCACAATTAAGAAATGTTAGTAACAATAACAAGATAACAACATTTAGAGATACACAATTAAGAAGAGTTATTAACAATACGAAGAGGATGACACTAGCAGATACACAATTAAGAACAGTTTGTAACAATACCAAGAGAGCAACGTTTGGAGATACACAATTAAGAAGAGTTATTAATAAAACGAAGAAAACTACACTTGGGGATACACAATTAAGAAGCGTTATTAACAATACCAAGACAACATTTAGAGATACACAATTGAGAAGAGTTATTAACAATACGAAGAGGATGACACTTGGAGATACACAATTAAGAACAGTTTGTAACAATACCAAGAGAACAATATTTAGAGATACACAATTAAGAAGAGTTAGTAACAATACCAAGAGAACAAAATTTAGAGATACACAATTAAGAAGAGTTATTAACAATACCAAGAGGATGACACTTGCAGATACACAATTAAGAACAGTTAGTAACAATACCAAGAGAACAACATTTAAAGATACACCATTAAAAAGAGTTATTAACAAAACCAAAAGAACAACATTTAGAGATACACAATTAAGGAGAGTTAGTAACAATACAAAAGGATGACACTTGCAGATACACAATTAAGAAGAGTTAATAACCATACCAAGAGAACAACGTTTAGAGATACACAATTAAGAAGAGTTAGTAACAATACCAAGAGAACAACATTTAGAGATACACAATTAAGAAGAGTTATTAACAATACCAAGAGAACAACAATTAAAGATACACCATTAAAAAGAGTTATTAACAAAACCAAAAGAACAACATTTAGAAATACACAATTAAGGAGAGTTAGTAACAATACAAAGGGGATGACACTTTCAGATAAACAAGTAAGAAGAGTTATTAACAATACCAAAAGAACAACGTTTAGAGATACACAATTAAGAAGAGTTAGTAAGAATACCAAGAGAACAACATTTAGAGATACACAATTAAGGAGAGTTAGTGACAATACAAAGAAGATGACACTTGCAGATACACAATTAAGAACAGTTGGTAAGAATACCAAGAGAACAATATTTAGAGATACACAATTAAGAAGAGTTAGTAACAATACCAAGAGAACAACACTTAGAGATACACAATTGAGAAGAGTTATTAACAATACGAAGAGGATTATACTTGCAGATACATAATTAAGAACAGTTAGTAACAATACCAAGAGAACAATATTTAGAGATACACAATTAAAAAGAGTTATTAACAAAACCAAGAGAACAACATTTAGAAATACACAATTAAGGAGAGTTAGTAACAATACAAAGAGGATGACACTTGCAGATACACAATTAAGAAGAGTTAGTAACAATACAAAGAGGATGACACTTGCAGATACACTATTAAGAAGAGTTAGTAACAATACCAAGAGAACAACATTTAGAGATACACAATTGAGAAGAGTTATTAACAATACGAAGAGGATGACACTTGCAGATACACAATTAAGAACAGTTAGTAACAATACCAAGAGAACAATATTTAGAGATACACAATTAAGAAGAGTTAGTAACAATACGAGGAAGATGACACTTGCGGATACCAATTAAGAAGAGTTATTAACAATACCAAGAGAACAACATTTAAAGATACACCATTAAAAAGAGTTATTAACAAAACCAAAAGAACAACATTTAGAGATACACAATTAAGGAGAGTTAGTAACAATACAAAGAGGATGACACTTGCAGATACACAATTAAGAACAGTTAGTAACAATACCAAGAGAACAAAATTTAGAGATACACAATTAAGAACAGTTAGTAACAATACCAAGAGAACAAAATTTAGAGATACACAATTAAGAAGAGTTATTAACAATACCAAGAGAACAACATTTACAGATACACCATTAAAAAGAGTTATTAACAAAACCAAAAGAACAACATTTAGAAATACACAATTAAGGAGAGTTAGTAACAATACAAAGAGGATGACACTTGCAGATACACAATTAAGAAAAGTTAGTAACAATACAAAGAGGATGACACTTGCAGATACACTATTAAGAAGAGTTAGTAACAATACCAAGAGAACAATATTTAGAGATACACAATTAAGAAGAGTTAGTAACAATACCAAGAGAACAACATTTAGAGATACACAATTGAGAAGAGTTAGTAACAATACAAAGAGGATGACACTTGCATATACACAATTAAGAAGAGTTAGTAACCATACCAAGAGAACAATATTTAGAGATACACAATTAAGAAGAGTTAGTAACAATACCAAGAGAACAACATTTAGAGATACACAATTAAGAAGAGTTATTAACAATACCAAGAGAACAACAATTAAAGATACACCATTAAAAAGAGTTATTAACAAAACCAAAAGAACAACATTTAGAGATACACAATTAAGGAGAGTTAGTAAAAATACAAAGAGGATGACACTTTCAGATAAACAAGTAAGAAGAGTTATTAACAATACCAAGAGAACAACGTTTAGAGATACACAATTAAGAAGAGTTAGTAACAATACCAAGAGAACAACATTTAGAGATACACAATGAAGGAGAGTTAGTGACAATACAAAGAAGATGACACTTGCAGATACACAATTAAGAACAGTTGGTAAGAATACCAAGAGAACAATATTTAGAGATACACAATTAAGAAGAGTTAGTAACAATACCAAGAGAACAATATTTAGAGATACACAATTAAAAAGAGTTATTAACAAAACCAAAAGAACAACATTTAGAGATACACAATTAAGGAGAGTTAGTAACAATACAAAAAGGATGACACTTTCAAATACACAAGTAAGAAGAGTTATTAACAATACCAAGAGAACAACGTTTAGAGATACCCAATTAAGAAGAGTTATTAACAATACCAAGGGAACAACGTTTAGAGATACACAAATAAGAAAAGTTAGTAACAATACTAAGAGAACAACATTTGGAGATACACAATTAAGAAGAGTTATTAACAATACCAAGAGGATGACACTTGCAGATACACAATTAAGAACAGTTAGTAACAATACCAAGAGAACAACATTTAAAGATACACCATTAAAAAGAGTTATTAACAAAACCAAAAGAACAACATTTAGAGATACACAATTAAGGAGAGTTATTAACAATACGAAGAGGATGATACTTGCAGATACATAATTAAGAACAGTTAGTAACAATACTAAGAGAACAATATTTAGAGATACACCATTAAAAAGAGTTATTAACAAAACCAAAAGAACAACATTTAGAGATACACAATTAAGGAGAGTTATTAACAATACAAAGAAGATGACACTTGCAGATACACAATTAAGAACAGTTGGTAAGAATACAAAGAGAACAATATTTAGAGATACACAATTAAGAAGAGTTAGTAACAATACCAAGAGAACAACATTTAGATATACACAATTAAGAAGAGTTATTAACAATACCAAGAAAATAACACTTGCAGATACACAATTAAGAAGAGTTAGTAACAATACCAAGAGAACAACATTTAAAGATACACCATTAAAAAGAGTTTTTAACAAAACCAAAAGAACAACATTTAGAGATACACAATTAAGGAGAGTTAGTAACAATACAAAGAGGATGACACTTGCAGATACACAATTAAGAAGAGTTAGTAACCATACCAAGAGAACAATATTTAGAGATACACAATTAAGAAGAGTTAGTAACAATACCAAGAGAACAACATTTAGAGATACACAATTAAGAAGAGTTATTAACAATACCAAGAGAACAACAATTAAAGATACACCATTAAAAAGAGTTATTAACAAAACCAAAAGAACAACATTTAGAGATACACAATTAAGGAGAGTTAGTAAAAATACAAAGAGGATGACACTTTCAGATAAACAAGTAAGAAGAGTTATTAACAATACCAAGAGAACAACGTTTAGAGATACACAATTAAGAAGAGTTAGTAACAATACCAAGAGAACAACATTTAGAGATACACAATTAAGGAGAGTTAGTGACAATACAAAGAAGATGACACTTGCAGATACACAATTAAGAACAGTTGGTAAGAATACCAAGAGAACAATATTTAGAGATACACAATTAAGAAGAGTTAGTAACAATACCAAGAAAACAACATTTAGAGATACACAATTGAGAAGAGTTATTAACAATACGAAGAAGATGACACTTGCAGATACACAATTAAGAACAGTTAGTAACAATACCAAGAGAACAATATTTAGAGATACACAATTAAGAAGAGTTAGTAACAATACCAAGAGAACAACATTTAGATATACACAATTAAGATGAGTTATTAACAATACCAAGAAAATAACACTTGCAGATACACAATTAAGAAGAGTTAGTAACAATACCAAGAGAACAACATTTAGATATACACAATTAAGATGAGTTAGTAACAATACAAAGAGGATGACACTTGCAGATACACAATTAAGAAGAGTTAGTAACCATACCAAGAGAACAATATTTAGAGATACACAATTAAGAAGAGTTAGTAACAATACCAAGAGAACAACATTTAGAGATACACAATTAAGAACAACATTTAAGAAGAGTTATTAACAATACCAAGAGAACAACAATTAAAGATACACCATTAAAAAGAGTTATTAACAAAACCAAAAGAACAACATTTAGAGATACACAATTAAGGAGAGTTAGTAAAAATACAAAGAGGATGACACTTTCAGATAAACAAGTAAGAAGAGTTATTAACAATACCAAGAGAACAACGTTTAGAGATACACAATTAAGAAGAGTTAGTAACAATACCAAGAGAACAACATTTAGAGATACACAATTAAGGAGAGTTAGTGACAATACAAAGAAGATGACACTTGCAGATACACAATTAAGAACAGTTGGTAAGAATACCAAGAGAACAATATTTAGAGATACACAATTAAGAAGAGTTATTAACAAAACCAAAAGAACAACATTTAGAGATACACAATTAAGGAGAGTTAGTAACAATACAAAGAGAATGACACTTTCAGATACACAAGTAAGAAGAGTTATTAACAAAACCAAAAGAACAACATTTAGAGATACACAATTAAGGAGAGTTAGTAACAATACAAAGAAGATGACACTTGCAGATACACAATTAAGAAGAGTTAGTAACAATACCAAGAGAACAATATTTAGAGATACACAATTAAGAAGAGTTAGTAACAAAACCAAAAGAACAACATTTAGAGATACACAATTGAGAAGAGTTATTAACAATACGAAGAGGATGACACTTGCAGATACACAATTAAGAACAGTTAGTAACAATAGTAAGAGAACAATATTTAGAGATACACCATTAAAAAGAGTTATTAACAAAACCAAAAGAACAACATTTAGAGATACACAATTAAGGAGAGTTAGTAACAATACAAAGAGGATGACACTTTCAGATACACAATTAAGAAGAGTTATTAACAATACCAAGAGATCAACGTTTAGAGATACACAATTAAGAAGAGTTAGTAACAATACCAAGGGAACAATGTTTAGGTATACACAATTAAGAAGAGTTAGTAACAATACCAAGGGAACAATATTTAGAGATACACAATTGAGAAGAGTTATTAACAATACGAGGAAGATGACACTTGCGGATACACAATTAAGAACAGTTAGTAAAAATACCAAGAGAACAACATTTAGAGATACACAATTAAGGAGAGTTAGTAACAATACAAAGAGGATGACACTTGCAGATACACAATTGAAAAAGTTATCAACATTATTAAGTGAACGACACATAGGGATAGAATATTAATTAAAATTGTCTGTTAAGGTATATCAAACACACAAAATTATGAAATTTCGCTCTAGCATTTTCTGTTTCAGATAAGTGGACAGTGGAACTAATAAAGTGCTCAAAACAGAGGAACAGAAGAACAGAGGAACAAAAGAACAAAGGAACGGAAGAACAGTGGAACAGAAGAACAGAGGAACAAAAGAACAAAGGAACAGAGGAAAAGAAGAACAGAAGAACAGAGGAACAGAAGTACAGAAGAACAAAGGAACATGAAACCAAAGAACAGAATAACAGTAGAACAGAGGAACAGGAGAACAGGAACAAAAGAACAGAGAAACAGAGGATAGAAGAACAGACGAACAGAAGAACAAAGAAACAAAAGATAAAAAAAGAGAGGAACAGAAGAACAGAGGAACAGAACTACAAAGAAACAGAGGAAAAGAGTAACAGAAGAACACAAGAACACAGGAACAGAAAAAACAGAGGAAAAGAAGAACAAAGGAATGAAAGAACAGAGGAACAAAAGAATAGAGAAACAGAAAAACAGAAGAACAGAGGAAAAGAAGAACAGAGAAACAGAAGAACAAGGGAACAGTAAAACAAAGGAACAGAGGAACAACAGAACAGAAGAACAGAGGAACAGAGAACCAGAAGAACAAAGAAACAGAGAAATAGAGGAGCAGAGGCACAGAGTAACAAAAGACAAGGAGAACAGAGGAACAAAAAGAAATAAACAGAGGAAAACAAGAGCAGAGGAACAGAAGAACAGAGAAATAGAGAAACAGAAAAACAGAGGAACAGAAGAACAGAAAAACGGAGGAACAGAAGAACAGAGGAACAGAAGGACAAAGGAACTGAAGAATAGAAGAACAGAAGACCACAAGAACAAAGGAACAGAAGAACACAAGAACAAAGGAACAGAAGAACAGAAAAACGGAGGAACAGAAGAACAGAGAAACAAAGAAGAGAAGAACAAAGGAACAGAAAAACAAAAGAACAGAAGAACAGAGAAACAGAGAAAAACAAGAGCAGAGGAACAGAAAAACAGAGAAACAGAAGAAGAGAGAAACAGAGGAAAAGAAGAACAGAGGAACAGAAGAACAAAGGAAAAGAGAAAGAGAAGAACAGAGGAACAGGAGAACACAGGAACAGAGGAACAGAATAACAGAAGAACACAGGAACAGAGGAACAGAATAACAGAAGAAACAGAGGAACAGAAGAATAGAGAAACAGAGAAACAGAAGAACAAAAGAACAGAGGAAAAGAAGAACAGTGGAACAAAAGAACAGAGGAAAAGAAGAACAGTGGAACATAAAAACAGAAGAACAGAAAAACAGAGGAACAAAAGAACAGAGAAAGAGAAGAACAGAAGAGAGGAACAGAAAACAAAGGAACAAAAGAAGAAAGGAACAGAAGAACAGAGGAACAGAAGAACAAAAGAGAACAGAAGAACAGAGAACAGAAGAACAGAAGAACAGAGGAACAGAGGAAAAGAAGAACAAAGGAACAGAGAAAGAGAAGAACAGAGAAACAGAGAAAGAGAAGAACAGAGAAACAGAAGAACACAGCAACAGAGGAACAGTATAACAGAAGAACAGAGGAACAGAAGAATAGAGAAACAGAGAAACAGAAAAGCAAAGAAACAGAAGAACAGAAGAAGAGAGGAACAGAAGAACAGAGGAACAGAGAAACAAAAGAACAGAGGAACAGAAGAACACAGCAACAGAGAAACAGAAGAGCAAAGAAATAAAAGAACAGAAGAACAGAGGTAAACAAGAGCAGAGGAACAGAGAAACAGAAGAACAGAGGAACAGAAGAACAAATAAACAGAACAGAGGAACAGAGGAAAAGAAGAACAGAGAAACAAAAGAACAGAAGAATAGAGAAACAGAAGAAGGGAGAATCAGAAGTACAGAAGAACAGAGGAACAAAAGAACAGAAGAAGAGAGGAACAGAAGAACACAGAAACAGAGGAACAGAAGAACAGAGGAAAAGAAGAACAGAGAAACAGAGGACAAAAACAGAGGAACAGAAAAACAAAGGAACAGAGGAACAGAAGAACAAAAGAACAAAGGAACAGAGGAACAGAAAAACAAAGAAACAGAAGAACAGGAGAACAGAGGAACAAAAGAACAGACAAACAGAGGAACAGAAGAACAGAGGAACAGAAGAACAGAGGAAAAGGAGAACAGAGGAAAAGGAGAACAGAGAAACAGAAGAACAGAGAAACAGAAAAACAAATAAACAGAAGAACAGAAGAAGAGAGGAACAGAGGACAGAAAACAGAGGAACAGAAAAACAAAGGAACAGAGAAACAGAGGAATAAAAGAACACAGGAACAGAAGAAAAGAAGAACAGAGAAACAAAAACAAAGAAACAGAAGAACAGAGGAACAGAAGAATAGAAGAACAGAAGAACAGAGGAACAGAGGAAAAGGAGAACAGAGAAACAGAAGAAGAGAGAAACAGAAGAACAAAGAAACAGAAGAACAGAAGAAGAGAGGAAAAGGAGAACAGAGAAACAGAAGAACAAAGAAACAAAAGAACAGAAGAAGAGAGTAACAGAAGGGGCTGCAAATATTGTTTAATTTTATTGATACATTTATTTTCTACCATTGTTAAATATTTATTTTTCTTATAATGTTTACCATATGTACAGATAAATCGGCAATAAGAGGAAGGGCGAAACGATTAAGTTTTGTTCATAAAAAACTATTTTTCTTGAAATAAAATACAGTTAACTAGATAGAGGTGTATTGCAATTTCTTTCGAACAAAGTAACAGAAGAAGAGAGAAACAGAGGAAAATAAGAGCAGAGGAGCAGAAAAACAGAGAAACAGAAGAACAGAAGAAGAGAGAAACAAAAGTACAGAAGAACAGAGGAACAGAAGAACAGAAGAAGAGAGAAACAAAAGTACAAAAGAACAGAGGAACAGAAGAACAGAAGAAGACAGGAACAGAAGAAGACAGAAACAGAAGAAAAGAGGAACAGAGGAAAAGAAGAGCAGAGATAAAGAAGAACAGAAGAACAGAAGAACAAAAGAATAAAGGAACAGAGGAACAGAAGAACAGAGAAACAGAAGAACAGGAGAACAAGGAACAAAAGAACAGAGGAACAAAAGAACAGAGGAACAGGAGAACAGAAAAACAGAAGAACAGAGAAACAGAGGAAAGGAAGAACAGTGGAACAGAATAACAGAATAACAGAAGAACAGAGGAAAAGGAGAACAGAGAAACAGAAGAGCAAAGAAACAGAGGAACAGAAGAACAGAGGAACAGAGGAAAAGAAGAACAGAGGAACAGACGAACAGAGAAACAAAAGAACAAAAGAACAAAGGAAAACAAGAGCAGAGGAACAGAAAAACAGAAGAACAAAGGAACAAAGGAACAGAACAGAAAAACAAAGGAACAGAAGAACAGAAGAACAAAAGAACAATGGAACAGAGGAACAGAGAAACAAAGGAACAGAGAAACAGAAGAACAGGAGAACACAGGAACAAAAGAACAGACAAACAGAGGAACAGAAGAACAAAGGAACAAAGGAAAAGAAGAACAGTGGAACAGAAGAACAGAGGAAAAAAAGAACAGAGAAACAGAAGAAGAGAGAAACAGAAGAACAAAGAAACAGAAGAACAGAAGAAGAGAGGAACAGAGGAAAAGGAGAACAGAGAAACAGAAGAAGAAAGAAACAGAAGAAGAGAGGAACAGAGGAAAAGGAGAACAGAGAAACAGAAGAAGAGAGAAACAGAAGAACAAAGAAACAGAAGAAGAGAGGAACAGAGGACAGAAAACACAGGAACAGAATAACAGAAGAACAGAGGAACAGAAGAACAGAGGAAGAGAGGAACAGAGGAACAGAAGAACAGAGAAACAGAGGACAAAAACAGAGGAACAGAAATACAAAGGAACAGAGATACAGAAGAACAAAAGAACAAAAGGAACAGAGGAACAGAGGAACAGAAGAACAGAGGAAAAGGAGAACAGAGAAACAGAAGAAGAGAGAAACAGAAGAACAAAGAAACAGAAGAACAGAAGAAGAGAGGAACAGAGGACAGAAAACAGAGGAACAGAGGACAGAAAACGAGAGGAACAGAAAAACAGAAGAACAAATGAACAGAAAAACAGAGGAACAGAAGAACATAGAAACAGAGAAACAGAGGAACAGAAAAACAGAGGAAAAGAAGAACAGTGGAACAAAAGAACAGAAGAACAAAGGAACAGAGAAACAGAAGATCAAAAAAATAGAAAAACATAGAAACAGAAGAACAGAGGAATAGAAGAACAGAGAAACAGAGGAAAAGAAGAACAGAGAAACAGAAAACAAAGAAACAGAAGAACAGAGGAAGAGAGGAAAGAAGAACAGAGGAACAGAGGAAGAGAGGAACAGAAGAACAGAGAAAAAGAAGAACAGAGGAACAGAAGAATAGAAGAACAGAGGAACAGAAGAACAGAAGAACAAAAGAACAGAGAAACAGAAGAACAGAGGAACAGAAGAACAAAGAAACCGAAGAACAGAGGAAGAGAGGAACAGAAGAACAGACGAACAGAAGAACAGAGGAACAGAAGGGACTGCAAATATAGTTTAATTTTATTGATACATTTATTTTCCACCATCGTTAAATATTTATCTTTTTTATAATTTTACCATATGTACAGATAGGTCGGCAAGAGAGGAAGGGCAAAACGATTAAGTTTTGTTCATAAAAAAAAAAATATTTTTTCTTGAAATAAAATATTCCAAATACAGTTAACTAGATCGAGGTGTAATGCAATTTCTTTCGTTTTTGTTAAAACGCTGGAGTAAAAAATAATGTTTCACTTATTCTTGAGATATTTTATATTTGTAAATATTGAACAACAGCTACAGGTTTAGTGACAATAAAACAGTGAAACACTCCAAATGGCACAAGAATGAATTTGAGCAAATCGTGGATCTTATGTTGACGACCCAGAAAATGCAACCAATGAACAGTTCCTTACCATCAGCCATTCATGATGAACTGTTGTTCGTATTGCGCACCCACAATGTTAATCATGAGGGCGGATATTTTATTGTATCGATTTAAACCCACCTATTTAGCTCTAAAATCGATAATTCAACCAGCGCTTTTAAGACAATAAGTGGTCTATCTGGCTTTTCCGAACTCTACCACAGGGCCAACTTTCGTTCTTGACAGGAAAATTGTTTTTTCTGGTACTCCAGAGCTCTACCACAGAGCCAATCCTCGCTCTTGACATGAGAAATAATTTATCTGATTCTCCAGAACTTTACCACAGGACCAACCTTCGCCATTGACAGAAGAAATGGCCTGTTTGGTATTTTAGAGCTCTTCCACATGACCAACTCTCGACTTCAACATGAAGAACAGTCTTTCTGGTAGCGAATTTCATTAGTGGAAATTAATACAAAAGTTATGCTTCTAAAATAAAAATAATGTTTTTCTGAATGCTTCACAACGTAAAACGTTAAAAACAAAGAAGAAGCGAAAGGACGTATCGAGTTCTGCAAATACTCGTCTTCATATTACGTCTTCGTGCTATGTTGTCTCAGATATTGGAAAAAATCATATATTCTCTTAAAAAGACAATCCTCTTACGAAAAGCGTAGAGAATAAGCGTATATTTTATTTAGTTGATTGACCTCACTAGCTATAGTTGAAATTAAAGATGAGACAGAAGTTAGTCTACATTGAATGAGTATACCGCAAACAAAGGAAATTCATATGAAATGAATACTGAAAAAAAGAACATTCAAGACGCAGGATTCAATGTTCCGTCTCAAGAAAGACCTAAAGGCATCTCAACAATAGAAATAACTAGAATTTCAACAGAAAAGTATGAAACGAACAATGGAGTCAGTAAAACTGATTTTGATTAAACAATCCGTAAAACTCAAAATATTACTCTTTTTTTCTTTAACCTAGTAAAGGCAAAAACAATGTTTTTTATTAAATGATACGAGATTCATTACGATAGAGACTCTCTGAATCTCATGTTGAGTGAGTCAGACGTCTCTCATGATTGCATTCTTTGACTTGATTCAAAGAGTAAGTGTTTTTCTTCTTGTCATCCTAGGGTAACTAGGGTAGAAAAATGATTTCTAGTGACTTATTTTTTTAAAAAAAATATTGCTTAAAAGTGTTTCCGGGATGCTATTAAGCGACCATTTTGTGAATAGTGATAAAAAGGAAGAATCATAGATGCACCAGCTAGGAGAAAAATATATCCTCCGTATACTGTAGAAGAGAAATGAACCAATGAAACAACGTTCTGTGATAATGGACAAAGATATCAACAGAAGGATTAGTGGTTGTATACCATTGCACATAGTGGAAAACGACACCGACAGAATGAATAATGGTTGTATACCATTGTAGATAAAGGATAAAAACATTAACATAAGGAATAGAGGCTGTATACCATTAGAAATACTATTCCTTGTGATGTTGGCTTTATACACTATGTACAATGGTATACAATAACTATTGCTTGAGCTTATGTCTTCGTCCGCTGTCTACAATGCAATATAACAACTATTTCTTGCGATGATGTCTTTATCCATTATCTACAACAGTAAACAATCACTATTCCTTGTTGTGATATTTTTATATACTATCTACAATGGTATACAAACACTATTCCTTGTGGTGATATTTTTATCCACTATACACAATAGTATAAAACTACTATTCCTTATGTTGATGTCTTTATCCACTATGAACAATGGTATTCATCCAATAGCTGTTGTATGCCATTGTAAATAGTATATAAAGACATCCCCACAAGAAATAGTGATTGTTTACTATTGCAGATAATGTATGAATACATCATTACAAAACAAATTTGTTATATACAATTGTAGACAGTGGATAAGGATATCAACTCAAAAGAAAGTTGTTGTATCTCACTGTAAATAGTGGATAATGATATCGACTCAATAAATAATTGTTCTATACCATTGTAGACAGTGGATAAGGAAATCATTACAAGGAATAGTTGTTGTATACAATTGTAGACAATGGATAAGGACATCGACGCAATGAATAATGGTTGTATACCATTACAGATAGTGGATAAGGATATCACCACAAGAAACAGTTGTTGTATACCATTGTATATAGTGGATAAAGCCATCACTAATAAAAAATAGCTGTTGGATACGATTATAGATACTAGATAAAGACATGAACACAAGAAGTAGTGTTTGTATACCATTGTAGATAGTAGATAAAGACATCACCACAAAAAATAGTGATTGTTTATTATTGTAGATAATGGAGAAAGACATCACCGCAAGGAATAGTTGTTATATAGCATTGTAGACAGCGAATAAGGACATCGACACAAGAAATAATTGTTGTATACAATTGTAGATAATGACATCGAAATAGTGAATAATGATTGTATACCATTATAGATAGTAGATAAGGACATCACCACAAGGAATAATTGTTGTACATCATTATAGGTACCAAATAAAGACATCGTTGTATATCGTTGCATATAGTGGATAATTATATCACTACAAGGAATAGTTTTGTATCATTGTAGTTAGTGGATACGTTCATCGCCACCAGAAGTAGTTGTTTTATATCATTGTAGTTAGTGGATATGTTCATCGCCACCAGAAGTAGTTGTTGTATACCATTGTAGTTAGTGGATACCTTCATCGCCACCAGAAGTAGTTGTTTTATACCATTGTAGTTAGCGGATAAAGAAATTCTTGTTGGCAACATTGAAATTCCAGAATAATTTTCTTTAGACAAGAAATTTACGATTTCTGCCAAAAGAGAAAGTTTAAAAAGATAAATTTCCCTTTTTTGTTGGACAAAAGGAACAGTTTCAGTTAACCTCTTCTACCATAGTGTGAAACGTTTAGTCAGTCTGTACACTTGCGTGACTCAAGAGAAGTAAGACCTTTGTGAATAAAGTTATTATACTGTTTATGCTATATTTATTAGAATAAGAACAAAAATTGACATTCAAAATATACATAAGTACACAAAATCTTAAATTTATTTGAAGAAAGTGTCCAATTTCAACTGTTTCGTTTTTAATGGGCTTTCTCATGTGGTTAAAAGAGAACGCCAGTTCTACGGCCTTTTCATGAAGTTCATTTTCCCCTTTTTTACTGCATACAATTTGATAGGGCTTTTATAACTTAACACTTGTGATGAAGTAGGAATTTCGATTTCCTCACTATCTTTTCTATTTTGTTCATGTTCTGCATCTCTCACACTGTTACCACTTTGCGATTCTGTTATATATTTTAAATCAGTTTCTGTTAAAACATTCTTGTCAACGATCATAAAGCTTTCCGCGTTCACAGAATTATCTACATCAGTCTTCTCAATCAGAGTTTGGATTTCACTAGAATCATCACAACAAACAACTTCTCCACAATCTCCACCATTATCAAAAATAAATCCACAGTTTTGAAAGCACTTTATTACGCATTTTACTGAATAACTTAAAAATGCAATGCATCTAACGTCAGTTTTCTTGGTCGTTTCAGATGCTTTCTTACAGTTCTATGCTGCAAAATTTTGATATTCCCGGCTGTTCCATTATTCATAGGGCTAATTATAAAAATCTGACTAGTGTTATTCAACACTATTCCAGTCTTTATAGGGTTAATTATACAAGTATATCTAAGAATTTATTATAATTTATATGGTATTCTACAACCAAATATCGCACTATATTTTTATTTTGCTTATCGTCGTTTTATAGAATGAAGCAGGAATACGAGGGCTGTTCAAAAAATACGCGGACTGACGTCATAAAACAAAATGTACTTTATTTAGAAGTTACAGGTTTGGGACCCCTTCAAAGTACTCTCCTCCCCAACGCACACACTTATCCCAACGGTGTTTCCACTTGTTGAAACAGTCCTGGTACGCGGTACGCTTCTTTTGTAATGTCCTCCAGCTCCTTCGTCGCATTTGCCTTAATCTCGGGAATCGTCTCAAATCTTCTTCCTTTCAAGGGTCTTTTGAGTTTGGAGAACAAGAAAATATCTCAAGGAGCAAGGTCAGGTGAGTAGGGGGGTGGGGAAGAACAGTGATCGAGTGTTTGGCCAAAAACTCACGAGTTCTGAGGCACAAATTTCGCAGCAATGCGGTGCATCTTTAATTTTTCAGTCAAAATCTCGTAACAAGATCCAACTGATATCCCACACTCTTCAGCAAGCTCCCTGACAGTCAGACGTCGATTTGCCCGCACCAGGGTGTTGATTTTGTCGACGTGTGAGTCGTCAGTTGACGTGGAAGAATGTCCAGGACGCTCATCATCTTCAATGGACTGTCGACCATCCTTAAAACGTTCATGCCACTTGAAACATGCCGTACGCTTCATAGCAACATCACCGTAAGCCGTGTTAAGCATAGCAAAAGTTTCAGTCGCAGAGTTTCCAAGTTTAACACAAAATTTCACGGTGAGTCGATGCTCCTTCAGGTCATTCATTCTGAAATCCGCCAAACGAAAAAATCGCACTTCACTTAAAACCGCGTAGCTAATACACAAATAAAGATATCTGCAATCGGGAAATGGCGTCGTAGTCAGCTGATCTGTGCAAACCTAGCGACACTAAGCGGATTCCCCTGGAACCAACTGGAGCCGCGCAATTCAAACAGTCCGCGTATTTTTGAACAGCCCTCGTATGTAAATTATAACTTATACCACACTTACTTCAAGCTGATCAACTCCGATTTAACGTTGTAAACGTCACACGTATCGAAACGGTAGCTGGATCTCGTTATACACAAACATTTCCATACCCGCTATTTTTGGATCTAATATGTTGAGTAGAAACATTTAGAATAAGTAATATCCTTCACTCCATAGAGTTTTAAGACTGAAACCTTTGATAAAACATACACGTATAGATAATTTAAATGTTCAATACCATGTGAGGTAATAAATTATACGTATCTAAACATTAAGTATACCTGAAAAAAAAATCATAAGTTTTAAAGTAGTTTGATTTAACGAATAAAGTGTGTGCATAGTGTGATGTGATTTTAAAACATATTGATTTAACAAACAAAGCATGTGGTTGGTATGACGTGGCTTTAAACAGTTGGTTGGCTGGTTTGTGAATTTCGCGCAAAGCTACACGAGGGCTATCTACGTTAGCCGTCCCTAATTTAGCAGTGTAAGACAAGAGAGAAGGCAGTTAGTCATCACCACCCAGCGCCAACCCTTGGGCTACTCTTTTGCCACTAAGTAATGGGATTTACCGTCACATTATAACGCTCCCACAGATGAAAGGGAGAGCATGTTTGGTGTAACGGGAATTCGAACGCGCAACCCTTAGATTACGAGTCGAGTGCCTTAACCACCTGGCCCTGCCGGACCGGTTTTAAATAGACCCTAGTACAAGTGAGAATGGTGTATACATTTCTACATCTAAAATGAAACCGTTGTTTTAACTTTCAGTTTAGTTTAGGAAAAAGGTAATTTATCAAAAGCACCACCCGCCAAGCCTATAGAGTATGGGTTTTGGTTGTTACGCACGGTCTTAAACTGAGGCGAAAGTTTTTTTCTAGCAATGGGAGAAGATCCTGGAATCTTCGGATTCACAGTCCATGCAAACTGACGATAGGACGTTGATCTGATGAAAGATCGATACATTCCATAATTTGTAAAATTCTTTATTTCCAACAGATTAGTGATCTCAGTACATAACTTATTTTACAAATGTTTAAAGTAAATCCGGGTATTTCTTTGTTGCGATTTGAAGAATAATTTATGTATAAATGGATAGTATTAGTGTAGTAAGTCTAATAAGCATATAGGTATTTGCCACATTGGCTTTACTATCTAATTATGAAACGTTTAAGTAAAATGGTTGATTCCAATAAAAGGAAATGGTTCACTACTAGCTTAACAGGTTAAAATAGGTAGATGACGTTATCGTGTTTTAATTATCTCGTACGTAACGAGACTTCCCGCGTTCAACATTATACACTCATTACAAGAAATTACTTCAGACGTCTGTCCTCTTTTGATACCTGTAAAGTCGTACATCAGACGATTTAATAAGTCGAAAGTAATATACTATCCAGAGAAAGTCTTAAGTGAACAGTTGTTGAAAGACATTCTTCAGATTTTCATACTAACATCAAAGCAATAATCACAAACAATGTCTGGATTTTCATTTTAGGTAACTTTATATTACCTACACTAGTTCAGTTTGTTTGTTTCGTTTTGAAGTTTGTGCAAATCTATTTGATGCCGGTGAAGCTAGAGGGAAAGCAGCGAGTCATCACCACTCACCGCTAACTCTTGAATTACTCATTTAACAACAAATAGTGGGATTGACTGGAGATATAACGTCTCTACGGCTGAAATGTTCGGCGACGGAAATTCGAAACTGCGATCAGCAGATTGCGGCACTGGCGCCTTCACCGCCAGGCCATGCTAGGATCATTGATTCTCTCCCTGATCCATGATACGTAGAACTTCGAAAGAAAACACGTTTGTGTTGGGGTTAATGTTTGTTTGTTTTTTGCATAATAAGTTAAAAACAATTGTCAGTTCAAACAGTATTTATGTAATGATTCAGTGAGTTGATTTCGAGAAATTCAGCTTTGTTTGGGTAAGTGAAAAAGTCACTAAAAAGCAGGTCGTGTGAAGCACAGTGAAACGCTGAGTTTACTGAAAGGGTTAAATATTTTATTTAAAACTCACGAGTGATTTCTAATTTATATAAGTGAAATATGTACAGGTTTTATTTTGCTATATGTAGAAATAAATGTCAAAACGTAAGTATTCCAGTAATATAGCAAGTGATGAGGTTGCATCTGTAGTTACTAAATAAAAATAGATTAGACAGGTCAGTTAATGGTGACGTTATGTTCATGATTTATATATGTGTCTTAGAAGTGAAAACTAAGACTGTTTTTACACAAGTAACACGAGTTTACATATATTAGACATTTAGGTGCATGACTGAAAAATCATATGTGCTGTTATCAATACTACAGGAGCTTTGAGAAGAGCATATTAAAATTAACCAATGGAGGATGGATGGCCCGATTAACACTCCAGGAGCTATGGAGAGTAACAAAAGAGAACACTTGTAGCATATACACGTTTTGATGTGCAACCAATGGAGATGGATGAATGTACATTCATAGCATGGTACACGTTTTGAATATGTAACCTAAGACATTTGTACATACGTAGCCCGTTTAGCATCAAATATTCTTACATAGAAAATAGTTCAGTATTCGTGTGATGTAAACAAAGGTGTAGGAATCAACATAATGTAGAGTAATGATACTGTCCATAGGAGAAACTGGTCGAAACACTATACAAATTAATGGCACTGTCCATAGGAGAAACTGGTCGAAACAGTATACAAATTAATGGCACTGTCCATAGGAGAAACTGGTCGAAACACTATACAAATTAATGGCACTGTCCATAGGAGAAACTGGTCGAAACAAAACGAAGAATAATATTAATGTATAAAGAATAAACTGAATGAAACAGTGTAATCTTTAGTAGAAAGGTTTTACTTCGTCACTGCATAGAATAACCTTAAATGCAACTGGCCCTCTCTCAAAGACCCAATGAAGTAATAAATTGTTCTAATTATTAGTGACCACTTTACTTAGTGGTTTAAAGGCTACAGTCTATTTTTAATATTGTTATTCAACAATGGCTTGGTTATTTATAAAAACTGGGGACGAATTTAAATAGCCAGTTATATTTTTATTTGTGTAAAGTGTTAGGTATATTGCTTAACAGAACTAGTGATCCACACTGTCTAGTGCAAAACTTGTTAATCGAGTTGAACACTTACCATATACAATATGCTAGACAATATCTATACATGTAATGATATGTAACATTTGAATACATGTACGGAGACTGAGTGCATCATATTAAAACAAATTTGGAGCTTTACCACGTTGTTAAAGTTCAAGTCGTCATTTCAATCATTTTCTATCTGACGACTGTGCATCTCGACAATAGCCCTGCAGCACAGTGCCTATTACAAAAGACTATGTTGGAGGAATGTCTTGTGTAAAGCTCAAATCTTCTCATATAAGCTTTCCATAAGTAATCTAGAATCTGAGGGCAACGGTGTTCTAGAGTATGTTTTAACAATTTGACCTTAAGAAATACATAGTCAGTTCATTCAGGAAGTTCATCAATAATTCGTAATACTGAATGATATGAATACTCATTTCATATTCCATCTGCCTGAGGTATACGACTGATGAAATGATTTGTTTTGGAAAAACCTTATGTAAATAAGATATTCTTGAGTTATTTTATATAGAGTCTCATCCATTACTTACTACTGAATCACTCATCTGAACACATCTCGTGATTAAAGTACATAAATAGTTTCAATTTGAAAGAACTGTTATGTATCTTTCTCAAAACAAATATGTCAAACTCGTTTTATTATATAATAACCCAGTTCCTTCTCATGAGGTGTATTAATACATAAATTTACTTTTTATTTATCTAAAGTGCTTTATGTATTGGTTGATTTATTGGTTCTTACATAGTCTCTCCTTCCCATCACCACCTATTTAGTCTCCACATATTATTTTGAAATATTTATTGTTGAACACAAAAAAATCTCTGTTTAACATTAATTTCACTATTTATAATTATTCACAGTTATGTTGTTCATAACCATACCAGTACAGATGTAATTAGGTTGTTTTTATTTAATTTATTCTTAATGTTATGTTCATTGGACAACATTTTCAGTCTAACAATACTTAGTTTGTAAGTCATGTCAGAGGAGTTTCCATTTTCCATTACAACCATGTTTGTGAATTACACCCAAGCTAGTAGATTCCCACTGAAACATTTCACTATAATATTCCTATAAATACCGAAGAATAAACATAAGATTGTAGCGTATTCTCACTGTGATTGTCAAGTGGGCCGTCAACCATTTTTATCATTCCGTATGTTATTTCAATAATGAAAATTGCTTTTGTTTTTAAGCAAACGAGACTGACTGCATTATTTGGTTTTAGAAACAACGAGTGCACCTAACACAATAAACCTGGTCGATACGTTTTGAACTTCCTGAGAAGCTACAGAAGAATATCTTTCTGGTTGTCTGTAATTTAGCAATGTAGGACCAGAGGAAAAGCAGTTAGTCATCACCTTCACCGCCAACTCTTGGGCTACTTTTTTACCAACAATAGTCACATGCTGAAAGGTCGAGCAGGTTTGGCGCGGCAAGGATTCGAAACCGCGGCCCTCCGAGTCTTGTGTCCTAACTACCTGACCATACCGGGCAGCACAATAAGAGCACTCAGGTGCACCAAGTAGTCGCGGGGAACTTTTCAGCTGGATGCCACCCTTTCTTGTCAGCTTATTGAGCGCAAGAAAAAAAACAACTGCTATTGAAGTACGCTTTTTTTACGCTTGTCATTTCCCTAAAAAGTGTCAAAGGTCAGATATTCAATTAAAATCAAATTATTCAAATTGATGCAATAAAATCATTCATGTATGTATTGCTGATATAAAAAATAATAAAGATATATGTAAACCGAACAACAACAAATAATGTACTCAAACACACTCCTTACTTTATGCATCTTCTTCCATCTGAGCTCCTTCCTTCTAAATACTTATTTCAATAAGTCAACAGTAAATGTACCGTTAATTTTGTGAAATTCCCTAACATGAACCAAAAATTAATTGTTCATAAGTTTTTCTCTCAAATTAATTGTTCAGCGCATTCAAAGACTGATGTTTATATTGGGAATTGAAAAAAATAATAAAAATTTTATTGTAATTTACAGATACAGACAATCATTTCGTTATCACATATATCGATAAACTGTGTTTTTGTTTAGTAGTTTCTATGAAAGAAACCTTCTTTAACAAAGACTTCCTGTTTCAATCTACTTAACTTGTTAATTAAACTACTATTAATGTATTGTTTTTTTGTTCAATAATTGTCCCTACTCTGCTAAACCAACACGCTAGAAACCGGGTTTCGATACTTATGGTGGGCTGAGCACAGATATCCTATTATGTAGCTCTGTCCTTAACAAACGAACTATTCAGTAGTTTGTTCTTAAAATAAGGCTTTTTCTACAAATTCTCCCAGTTCTAATGCTTTTGAACCAATGGGTTATACCAGTATTATGATACTTTATGGTGATTTTGTTTAGCAGTTTGTTCTTAAAGTAAGATTTTGTGTATGTGTGTGTGTGAATGTGTTTGTTGTTCATTTGTTTTTTAAAATTTCTTCCACTTTCCAACACAAGTGTACTTGTACATTGCATCAGTGGTGTTTTCTATTTATTTCATTCTTAATGTTGGATTTCTTAGGGAAATAATTCCTTCAGTTCCTAACTCTTTTGAATTTCTTAGTTTAACTGGTAGTTTAGTGTTTTAGTTTTAGATTTTATTCTCTAGTTTATACTTAAAACTAAATTTCTTGTATTACATTTTTCCCCTTTTTGTCATCATTGAACTTGTGTGTTGTACAGTAGAAGTGTAATGGTGTTTGTTATTTAACTTATCCTTCCTGGTTCCATCTTGTGATTTATACTAGTAAAATTATAATGTTTTATTTACTTGGTAGTTTATTTTTAAAACAACGTTGTTCATGTTAAGCATTACTAACCTGAATTCAATAGTACTCAGGAATATGAAAAACATTATACTATTGGTGATGTCCTGTTAATCTCAGTTGCTGGAAGCAAGTGAACTGATAATTGATTCGAGATGTATTTCGACAGCTCTATATCCCAAACTTCCTCGAAGATACCCTTCAATAAACCCACTTCTTCGAAACTGATGGGTCTCTTGCTTATAGAGCTCTGTTCCACTCGATAACAGAAACAAATGACAGGCCTATCGAACGATAGAGAGCATTAAATCTGGCCGTAAACACCTGATTTAGTGCTAATGTTAGCCAAGGGAGCAGCTACTAATTAACAAAATCAATGGGTCGACTCGTGTTAATTACATTGAGTGGGTATGCCTTGAGTTACGATTCTGCTTTGAGATGGGTTTCTTACTTACGAAACTAATTACCATACTCAACTCGGTAGACATTTTCCTGTGACGCTTCATATGATGTCGTAAATCATTCTTAAAAGGATAGTTTAATTTGACGCGGACTAAGAAAGCCCTTTGGCGCTCACCGTTTCTGATGAATTGGCTATCTACCGATTGTTTCTCATTGATTTTTCTGTTTTGCTATAGTTACTTTTATCAAGCTGTCGAGATGCCACATACCGAGAAGAAAGGTCCATGGTTTTAGTCAAAACCTCAACAAATTTAATATAAATATGTTAAATACGTTTTAATAAGGGAGGGGAATTTTTTCTTTAAAAATCTGACATATTATAAGTGATGGCGAAACGAAACACTCTTCTGTAATCCTGCAAGTACATTCAAAATAAAGATGGACGTAAGAATCCTTGGCTACCTGGTGTTACATATTTTATTACTTAAGCATTTTTTTTAGATAGTTTATTCTTTTTATTTTATTCATTCACTTCTGGATAAACTGTAAATTTCAGTTTCAATTAAAATATTTTGTTCTTCAATATTAATATCGAATATTTACTATTAGCCCGTTAAACACGCCAAGATGTATTTAAGTTCAGTACAAGTTAAATCATCAAAGTGTTTAATTATTTTTGTGTTATTTTCGTATACACATTTTGTAAATGTGAGAATCATTCAATTAACTATTTCAATGGTTTCAATAGGATTCCAAATTTTCTACTTCTACATTTCTTTTACAGAATTTATTATCAGCTAGGTGGACGTAGGTGGCTGTTCTTACCTTTCCTTTCCACATGTCTGGTTCATATCTGACTGTTTTAGTAATCCAATGTATTAGAGCACCTTCTTGTTCTAGATGATGATGTTTGCATTGCAGAGACTGTATTGTTGTCTTTTTTCTCTTAATCTAATATTGGAGTCAACAGTCCACAATGAATATTATAAATAGTCTTTCAGTGCTTCGTCTGTTAGATTTGCACTAAATGAGAACTGTTCTGATGCTCTCATCACCTTAGTGCTTTGACAAAGAGGAATATACTTGTATGTCTGTAGTATAATTTCTGATTTGACTAGTGCGAAAGAATATAACTGTTAGACTAGTGTGGGTGGATAAACCTGTTATACTGGTATAAGTGTAAAGACCTTTTAGGCTACTGTGGGTGGATAGATCTCTTAGACTAGTGTGGTTGGATAGATCTTTTATATCATTAGTATGGGTGGATAGGCGTGTTAGACTAGTGTAGACATATAGCTCTATTAGAATAGTGTGGGTGGATAGATTATTAAAATAGTGTGGGTAAAAAGACCTATTAGAATAGTGTAGGTGAATAGATCGATTAGACTACTGTGGGTGGATAGATCTATTAAACTAGTGTAGGTGATAGATGTATTATAATAATGTAGGTGGATAGATAGACCTCTTCAAAATAACATTTAGTTATAAAACTAGTTTAATAATAACCAATAAATAATAATGAAAAACTTTTATCCATGATAAATGTATAAATGATTCTATGTTTTGAAATTAATTCATTTATCATGAGAAAATATCATTGTATTAAGACATATTTAATGAACTAAAATTAATATTTAGTGAAGTGCATACTCGTCTTTTATGTGCATTAATTATAAATCTATAAAAAATGTTCACAGCTGAAGGAAGATACTTTTAATTCATTCCTGGTGAGTAGAGAGATGGTTAAAATTAAAAATCGTTTCAGTCTGATAAAGAATAATATACATATTTAGGCATGGTTAAAAGCTGAAAAAGGCTTAACATTTCAACCAGTAATATTATAGTTATAGTTCGTCATTGATGAAATTCTTTATAAAACCAGGGATCTTGTTCTTTACATACACACTGAAAAGGTACTTTGGTATTTTGTTTGGCTGTTACTGATAGTAATATTAAAATACTTTGGAAGTCCAGAACCTGTTAATAAAAGAGTATTGTTTCGTTTCTTTAATTCCCAAAACCGCGATAAATGAGAAAGGAAGTGGTATATAGAAGTTGAGAATTTTATTGTCAGTACTTGAATAAAATGTTGGGAAGAAACAATTAATTAATTAATCCTGAAGAAAAACATCATTTTGATATGTGATGACACAGAGATTGTTGAGATTTTAAAGGTGACATACACATCTTTGAATGTTCGAAAGGTGACGTGCACATTACATAATGTTTAGAAGTCACACACAGATTGCTGAATGATTAATAATGAAATACACATTTGTTGAATATTTAAAGGAGATATTCACAATGTTGAGTGTTTATAAACGACACAGACATTGTTCAATATTCAAAAGTGACACATGCAGTCATGTGATAAAAGTTAGGACACCCTATGAAAGCCTGTGTATTTGTGTAACATTTTTTGGATATATAGATATTTAATCTCAATTGTAACAATACTGAGAGATTATAGGAATATAACTAAACAATTAAAACTGAAGAAAAGACTTTCCAAGATCTTCTGTAAATGTAAGTCTACAAAAAGGCATATTCTAACCGAGGAAAAAAGTTAGGACACCCTACCTCCTAATAGCTAGTGTTACCCCCTTTGGCTGAAATAACTGCAGTGAAACGCTTCTTGTAGCCATGTACCAGTTTCTGACATCGGCCTGAAGAAAATTTGCCCCACTCCTCAATGCAGAATTCTTTCAGCTGTGAGATGTTTGAGGGGATTTTTTGCATGTACAGCCTGTTTCAAGTCACCCCACAGCATCTCAATGGGATTAAGATCTGGGCTTTGACTCAGCCATTCCAGGACTCTCCATTTCTTAGTTTTCAGCCAGTCCTTGGTGGATTTACTGGTATATTTTAGGTTATTGTCGTGTTGCAGGGTCCAGTTCTGCTCCAGCTTTAATTTTCGTACAGATGGTCTCACATGTTCCTCAAGCACTCTCTGATACACAGTAGAATTCATGGTGGATTCAATGATTGTGAGCTGTCCAGGTCCTGCTGCAGCAAAGCAGCCCCAAACCATAACGCTTCCACCTCCATGCTTCACAGTTGGTATGAGGTTCTTTTCCTGAAATGCTGTATTTGGTTTACGCCAAACATGACCTCTGTTCTGATGTCCAAATAATTCAAATTTGGACTCATCTGCCTAAAAAAAACGTTATTCCAGAAGTTTTGGTCTTCGGCTACATTCTCTCTGGCAAACTTCAGTCTGGTCTTGATGTGTCTCATAGAGAGCAAAGGTTTCCTCCTTGCACACCTCCCATGCCAGTTAAACTTGTGCAGTCTCTTTATGATTGTAGAGGCATGCACTTCCACATCAACAGTAGCCAGAGCCTGCTGTAGGTCTCATGATGACATTTTAAGGTGTTTGGAGACCTCTTTTAACATCTTGCGGCTTGCTCTCGTGGTGAACCTGCTTGGACGACCAGACCTGGGCATGTTGGCAGTTGTTTTGAAAGCTCTCCACTTATTGACTATTTTTCGGACAGTGGACTGGCTGATTTCAAAATACTTTGGGATATTTTTTAAATCCCTTACCAGACTCATAAGCTGCTACAATTTTCTTTCTGAAGTCATCAGACAGCTCTTTTGCTCTCACCATGGTGCTCACTCTCACTTCAACAGTCAGGAGCACACCAAACTAAATGTTTAAGGTTTAAATAGGGCAAGCCTCATTTAAAATGCTGAGTAATGATCTTCTAATCATGTGCACCTGGTGTGATACACCTGTGTGTGAGTTGAGCCATTTTAAGTGGGAATAAATTTTGTGTGTCCTAACTTTTACTTCAGTAAGAATATGCATTTTTGTAGAATTACATTTACAGAAGATCTTGAAAAGTCTTTTCTTTTGTTTTAATTGTTTAGTTATATTCCTATAATCTCTCAGTATTGTTAAAATTGAGATTAGATATCTATATATCCAAAAATGTTACAAATATACTCAAGCTTTCATTCGGTGTCCTACCTTTTTTACATGACTGTACATTGTTGAATGTCCAAAAGGTGAAATACACATTGTTGAATATTTAAAGATGGTATACACATTGTTTAGTGTTTAAAAGCGATATGATATTGTTGAATTTCAAAAAGGTGGCATACGCATGTTGAATGATTAAAGGTTTAATACACTTTGTTGAGTGTTTATAAGTGACAGGCAGTTTGCATATTTATCCACAGTAAGCAGAATGGTCTATCCACAATATGTGCATGATATATCATTTATGTTGTTGTTTCAAACGAATAACAAGACTTAAATAGAATTTACGACTGTCATTTAAATTAAATAATCATTCTAGTTTGTCTCTTAGTTTTACAGAAGAGAACAATACTTAGTGGAAAATTCACGAGTATTGTTTTATTACAGGATTTTAGTTCTGGTTTTGTGTCTGGTACCTATAATAGAAAAGAGTATTTCTCTGGTATGGTAGCAATTACATAAATTTGTAATTAGTGTAACTTAACCAAGATTATTATAAGAATATAGTATGATTTATTTCACCGCACAATTAAGAGAAAATTTTATTAAATAACATATCTAACACAGTACAGAGGTTTCATTATAAGTTTCTTATTTCGAGCTGAATAAATCTTAACCAAATGTGTTAAAGAACGAAAATAGAATCTCTTCCCTCAAGAAGTGCAACTGTTGCCCTCTGGTGCTTTGTCTGAGAAGCTTAATAAAGAACTAATGTGCACGTTTTCGCCAACGGTAATCTTAATGAAATTTCCTAAGGACTGAACAAGTGGTAACTGTCTTGAAACGGCAGTTCTTCTGGATTCTTTGTTGACCGCTGGTATAATTAATTAAATTCTTAACCAGGAGTTTAAAATATCGTAAAGAAACGATATCCTAGAACATTCTTTTGTTTTAGCTCGATCACAAAATTCTGTGCTTGGCTATGAAGTTCCAGGTTATAGGTAGAAAAAAGAACTAATTGATGCAATAAAGATTCTTCGTTTTTTAATGTTCTAAACAAGGCGTTTAATTAATACTTTTAAAATATATTATTAGCGTACAAAATTTACTGCAGTTTTGTAAAATACAAGTGTGGTCGTAAGAGGAAAAGAGCATTTTTGCTTAGTTTCATACGTTTCAATTTAAGCTTACCGTTAAAGAGCAAGGCGACTTTGTTTACTAAAGGTTCGTAAATCTATGGTCTGCTTTTTGTGTTGTAGCATCTTCCTGGCAGAAAGAACAAAGACGAACGTGCCAAAGATAACCTTGAACATGATAAATCCAGAAGGAAAATGGTTAGGGACTTACGTGGAGAGAAAATTAGACTCTTTTCTCTTAGGAATTAAGACATTTCAGAAGGGACACCTGCTGGCTGATCGAAATCTGTAATCAGTGAACGGTAAACAGGAATTGTGACCCATCCACAGTATTGATTACGCTAAAGAAAACTGTTTCTCGACTTTGTGACGAATTGATCATGTTTTTATTATGTTTGATGTAGAACATACTTCTGTACGAAACGATAATAAAGCTACACTAATGAATGCATCAGTGCTTTTCTCAAATAACATACAGCTGTAATAATCCGTTTAAAGGTAGAACACAAAATAATCATACATGCTTTAAATGTACCTTATATATAAACACCAACATTATAGTTTACTTTCTGTATGAACACACAAATAATTGTTGTGTTTAAAAGCGACATAGACACTGTCCAATATTTAAAGGTGACACATACATTGTTGAATGTTCAAAAGGTGACATACACATTGTTGAATATTTAAAGGTCATATACACATTGTTGAGTATTTAAAGGCGACATAGACATTGTTGAATTTCAAAAAGGTGTCCAATACGTAACATAATGTTTAAAAGTGATATTAACATGTTGAATAATCACAATTATCTGATATACGTAGCGCTTAGTAAACCTCTTCAAAGGTATTAATGATACATAATAAACCTATTAGCTGATACCATTAATTAAAACTCATGATAAGGTTAACAAAACGTAATGCTTAGTAAAACTCTTAGCTTATGTTAGTTATGTTTAATAAAACTCTAGAGCAGATATTGTAATGGTTAGTAAATCTTTTCGGAAGTATTAGCAATACTTATTTAGCCTTCGTAGCAGATAGCATTACTGATTAGTAAGAGGTATTAGATTAACCAGTTAACAAAACGTAATGCTTAGTAAAGCTTCTTAGAAAAGTTAATAATGTTTATTGAACCTTCTAACGCATGCTCGTAATGCTAAGGACACTGGTACAAAATAAATCAGCAAATAAACCTAAATTTTCTAAATGAGTCACATCTCTTCTAACCAAGAGTACCAGACACTAAACAAACCAGTCAATAACACTGAAGAAGAAAGGTCACCAAGGGAATCAGACACTAAACAAACAAACCATGAATACTGATGAAGAAAAGTCACCAACAGAACCAGACGCTAAACAAATCAGTCAACAACACTGAACAAGAAAGTCACCGAGAGACTCAATTATTAAACAAACCAGCCAAAAATACTGAAGAAAAATAATTTACAAAACCATACTTGTAAAGCAACCAGCAAACGAAACTGGTTGAGTAAGTCCTTAATAGAGCCAACTATTTGCAACCTTTGATAAACTGGCTGTAAAGTCTCCTCATACGAAAGTTTAACCTAACAATGTTTTTATTTTTTTCCATTAACTGATATAATCATATTATAGTTTTATTTAGGTGCACAAGAAATTACGTGTATGCTTTACGTCGTATATCACAAGAACAAGATATTCAACACACCTTTTAAATTACAATTAGAAAGGACTTTTCACTTAAGAATTTTTTGGTTGCTGTAGTAACAGTTTCTATTGTCTCCTGATCGTATAAAATAGCTCAGGTTTTCCAAGTTAATACTTTGAGCTATCTATTTATCAATTATATTTTATTTGGATATATATTAAATATAACCACACTTGCTCTTTGATGCAGATGGGAAAGGCTTATGGAGGCTCAGAACCAACTCTTGTCAAGATAAGTGTGTTTGTGTTTTTCTTATAGCAAAGCCACATCGGGCTATCTGCTCAGCCCACCGAGGGGAATCGAACCCCTGATTTTAGCGTTGTAAATCCGGAAACATACCGCTGTACTAGCGGGCGGCATCAAGATAAGAGAACACCATTACAGCAACATCTGTTTCTTCAGGTCTGATCCAACCGAAACCTTTATTAAAATGATATTAACGCAAAACTTCTTAGTTATCTTATTTTAATGTCAAACAGTTCTGAGAGGCGGAGATCCTAAAATAAGACGCACAAACCAGGATAATGTCTTAATCCTGGAAAACTAATATAAGTTTAGCAACAAACACAGATGTAGTAATTATCATAATAAGACAAACAATAAAAAAGTCCATGACACTGGAAAGAAGATAAAGTAAAAAAGGAGAACTTGTATGTTTCCTCATTTAATACAGAATGATCCAACTGTTGTTATTCGGGTTAAAATCCGAAACGTCGGAATTCTAAAACATAAACTAAAATGAACATCCAATTAATGTTACATCACAAGAGAAGCAGATACATTATACTGGCATTAAGGTATACATCATGACATTTATCGTTTGTTTCTTTCACACTTTTCAAACAGTTCATTATTTATTACGAACTACAAAGTAAGTGTGTATATAAAAAAAAAAAACTCTTCAGATTCATATTTCATTTGCCACAAGTGAAGAATCAAGAAAGAAAGTGAAGCCTTTCGTTTAGTATCAGAACTCATCAGTTCGGCTGATTGTATATTTTTTGTTAAAATTCCTTATGAGTCACTTAAAGGTTAAATTTGAAGTACTTAATTAGAAGGAAAGGCAGCCAGTAGAAGACAGCTCGTTGGCTACTCTAATCTAATACTAGGATTCCACTATTATTTTTATAAGGCACCTATGGCGCCAACTGCAGACTATGATTTTTCTTTTGGAATGATAGTCACAGATTCCAAGGACTATAAGCATTCACATCAACCAGTTGGAAAACGGAAAAACTGTGAGGCTATCTCTTGTAATTTGAGTTCAACAGTAATGTGTAATACCAGTAGAGTAAATATAACAGCAGTATAAGGAATGATCATTCAGGTGAACATGAGATAATACAACAGTTTACTTAGATTTCAGGTAGAGATTGTCTGATAATGGACGAAGATTCTCGTGGCTAAAGTTTATGGTATGTAAAAGGCATGTCTAAGATAAAAAATCTGTTATCACCTAATATTGGTAAGCTAAGAGTTTAACTGTTTTCTTCAACAGGTAATACGCACGCTGTTTCTAGGTAACATCAGTGTGTTGGGTATTAACTAGTGTATTAATCTAGTAACTTACACACTCTTTATATGTCACATCAGTTTGTTAAACGTTAACCACTGTTTTGTAGTGGTAATATGTTCCTAAGTAACATCAGTGTGTTGGATGTTAACTGGTGTATTCTCCTAGTAACCTACACTCTGTTACTTGGTGAAATTATTGGGTTAGATTTCAAACACTCTTTTAAACTGGAAACATTTTCACTGTGACTTGGTAACATCAGTATGTTGGATGTCGGCCCGGCATGGCCAGATGGTTAGGGCGCTCGACTCATAATCTAAATGTCGCAGCTTCGAATCCCCGTCACACCAAATATGTTTGCCCTTTCAAGTATGGGGCGTTATATCGGTAAGATCAATCCCACTATCCGATGATAAAGGAGTATCTCATGAGTAGGCAGAGGATGGTGAATGCTAGCTGCCTTATTATTAATAAGGAAACAAAATAAAGAATTTTGTCATCAAAATATTGGAATACAAAAATATATTCATCACGAAATACTATAATACAAGTTATATTCTTCATTTCCAAAAACTAAAATAAAACGGAGACACAGACTGATGTGGAGAATAAAGCACCAGTTTTTATTGCAAGATGTTCGCAGTAATTTTTAAACATCTCTGTACAATAACGACACATAATCTCGAACTAGGTCAAATCAATTTACAACTCAATTTACTGACAGTAAATATTTGTCTAAATGTTTAATAAGTGATGAAATTCTGTGTTAATCTTTGGAGTAAAACATCAGTTAAGAAGCAGTTAATCATGTTGTAAATAGCCTGACCTATATTCAAGTGAAAAACATAGGAGAGAGAATAATACAAAATAATAATACCTTAGTTTGTGAAGAACAATACCCCCCCCCTTCATTAAACTTGTTTCTGTATTTTATAGATCACTGGGTTAATTTTTTTATTGTGCGGTTTAAACCAGATTATCTCCTGTTTTGAATGTTACTTTGGTGTGTATTAGAACGCTGGAAAAATCTTGTTATATTATATTACAAGGAAACTTATTTTTTTCCGTCTGCTGTAGAACCAATTACACATAGTTTACATATTACATGTTCAAAAAAGAATTGCTTCATATAAATGTGATTCTTATTACTCTAGTTGCATTTACATGAATTTAAAACACAATAACCAGTAATAAGTACAATTATATTTCCAGAATAACCTCAAGAGAAACATAGTAAACCGTCTAACTTATGAATTAAGTTAAAAGCATACGATAATAAATATACAACGTGAGTTTTATAAAAACTCCTGCTGAGGCAGGATAAATAAATTAGATTTATTTTAATTTAATAATCAAAATAAAATTTGCAGTTTTAAAAAACTGCAAAACGGAATGACCCACATTTCTTGTCATTTACTGAGTAACTGGTGTGGCAAAACGGTATGACCCACATTTCTTGTCATTTACCGAGTAACTGGTGTGGCAAAACGATATAACCCACATTTCTTGTCATTTACCGAGTAACTGGTGTGGCAAAACGATATAACCCACATTTCTTGTCATTTGCTTACTTTTCTTATTTTGACATTTGTAGTTGATGGTTACGTATTTTATAGATACCTTATGAAATGTTCTTAAAAATGCACCAGAATTGTGAAACAGAACGGGTTCCATGAACAGTGTTAGATTTGGTTGTTTATCTTGCTCAAAATCTTGTTTGTCATGTATGGAAATAGGTTTCTCTACACAGGCACATTTCATTAAAATCACAAGGAGAAAATATTATTTTCCTATAAAACATATTTCTGGTTGAGGGACCGTTTTATCTATACAAACTATTAACGTTAGAGTCGGGAAAGATAGATTTTTACCTGCATCAGCTTCAAACGTTAGAACTGGAAGAGACAGTCTTTACCTACACAAGTTGAAAACGTTTGGGTTGGGAAAAACAGTTATTCCTACATAGTCTACAAACGTTAGGGTTGGAAGAGACAGTTTTTACCTACACGAATTGTAAACGTTAGCGTTACAAACGCCAGAGTTGGAGAGACCGTTCTATCAACAGAAGCTGCAAACGGCAGGGTTGGAAGAGTCTTGGCTAAGCATTGCAGATTCGGAGAATTAAAAAAAAATGCGTTAAAACTAAGCATTTATGCCAAATGTTTTGTCTCTCAAAGCTATAATAAATGTTTCCAAAAAGGAGGTACCATGTAATTTAGTTTCTGCAATAATGGATAAAAAACAGACCTTACCTGAAATTACGAATAACTGAATATTGAGTATTTGTCGTGAGTAAGTAACAAACGTTTATCATAAAAACTATCGGGATACGTAATATACTGGTATATTTAAAATAACAATTGGTGTTGGTTTATAAAGACATTAGTTTTACAAGGTCGTGATTTGAACTGCCGTCTTAGGTAGGGTTAACAAATATTTCATAACGTTAGATTCTACCAGAATCCTAGTTCACATAAATGCACATTTAAATGAACCAAATTAGAAGAATACAGAAGCTTGTAATCGTAATAGGGCTGCTGTTTACTGTTTAACATATTTAATGCTATTTATGCAGAAACAAAGAGAGTTCTCGACGAAGGAATGAACTTTCTAAAACTTAATAACCATGATAGAAGCACGTGGTATTGTTCAGAATATTTAAATGTAAATGTGACAGAACCAGTGTCTCAATTTGGCAAGTCAATAAAGTTTATTTTATGTACAATACTTTCGAAAAAACATAAACCAACATGAAGCTACGTAACAACTTCGTAACATGGACCAACATAAGGCTACACACCAACTCAATAACATAAGCCTACATAAAGTTATATAACAACTCAATAACATAGACCAAAATAAGGCTAAATATCAACTAAAAAACATAAACCAGCATAAAGCTACATATTAGCTCAAAAGCAAAGATAAAAATAGAGCTACATGCAAACATAACAGCCTAAACCACCACAAGGCTACACACTAATAGCACACACCAACGCAACGCAACATAATAATCCAATCTCAACTAGAGTAAGTCTAAATATTAACGAAATAACATAAATAAACATAAAGCTGTATACCAACTAGATAATGCAAGAAAACTTCAGACTATAACCCGGATCAGTAACCCTAACCAATACAAGGCAATAATACCAAATCCCAACTCAATAATGTAAGTGAACGTCAGAGTATATTCCGGCTCGGTAACCCTAACCAACATGAGAACATAAGCCAACTAAGTAATGTAAATAAAGGTGAAACAAACCAATTTAATAAGATTAACTTATGAAAGATTATATAATGATCCACCAATGTAAATCTCATTCTACTGAAACTCAAACCTTATATTAATTAGGTTATAAAACAACATAGCTTCTTTCCATAATCAATATAACAATCTTTTGAAGGAAACAGGCAATTATCATAGGTCAGCTAAAATTATATGCTGAAGTTACCTCCAGATCATAATGGACAGAACATTTATTTTTAGAATCAGATATTACAAAACCAGCCAAAAATAGACGGTAAAGTTAAGTTGAAACCGTACTGCAGCAATATGTGTATGTTTACATTATTTTATCTAAGGCAGAATACTATCATATCTTCAGATAAGTCTGGATACTCAAGTTAGATCCAGAACACAATGGAAATAAACGTCTTCCTGTGGTTGTGGTTTTTGTGGTTACGATCGAACGACCAGTTAAATTTAGGTATCGAAGTATGAAAGTTTCTGACTTGGGCTTCAAAGTTGACCCTTTTTATAATTTTCTTGCCCTGCCCGCAAATGAAGACTTTTTTATGAGTTTTCTAAAGGGGACAGACTACGTAACTAATATGTATGTATATATATATATAATATACGATCAGTAATTACGCTAATATGAGGGTTACTGTCACAAGTCATTGATAGTAAGCTGATAATAATATGATAATTAACGTTCTTGCGATAATAGCTCCACCTTATAAGTTCTTCACTGTGAAAATGTGTTTTACAACATCATTTAAAGATATTTATACTAAAATAGCTATTAAACACAGACATCTTGACTCGATTGTTATCCACATGTAAAACCACATTAGAATATTCAATGAAAGATAAAACAATTATCAATTCATATTAAATGATGGGTAAGAATGACATACGATTTCATCAAATATATATATATATATACATATTTAAAGAACTTTCAAGCTATTAAATAACGTATTATCACAAATATACAATCTCAGTGAATTTTTAAGTATAACGGTATTTAGAAGTAATGTAAAAACTGTTGGTGTAGCTTGTAAGTAGCAGTGGTCAGTGGTAACATAAACAATCTTCATAATGCTTGTTAATAGCAGTGTTCAGTAGTACCATAAATACTATTGGCACAGCTTGTCAATAGCAGTGTTCAGTAGTAACATAAATACCTTTGGTACAGCTTGTCAATAGCAGTGTTCAGTAGTAACATAAATATTGTTGATATAGTTTGTCAATAGCAGTGTTCAGTAGTAATATAAACAATGTTGGTATAGCTTGTCAATAGTAATGTTCAGCAGTAACATAATATTGGTATAGTTTGTCAATAGCAATGTTCAGTAGTCACATATTGTTGGTATAGTTTGTCAATAACAATGTTCAGTAGTAACATACATACTGTTGATATAGCTTGTCATTAGCAGTGTTTAGTAGTAACATAAACAATGTTGGTATAGCTTGTCAATAACATTGTTCAGTAGTAACATAAACAATGTTAGTATAGCTTGTCAATAGCAATGTTCAGTAGGAACATAAACACGTGTTCGTTAGTAACGTCAATATTGTTCATGTTATTCTATTGCAATACATAGTTGTGTATTTCCTAGTGTGGTTGAAATCACTAAGATATACCCGCCCAATAAATTTAAAGTTTTTTTGAGAATTATAACAGTCCAACATGTTTGAGGTTATTGTAATTTTGTCGAATGGCTTTCACATACTACATTATAAACTGTTTAGTGAGGTTTGAACGTGTTTTACTGACATCAACCTGTAATTATGAATTATATAATAAGACTAAATTAATTAATTAATTAATATTTCAGTTTTCTACGTTTTTGTTTTCTTCAGGAAACCGAAATATTTCATTTTTAGATTATATATTTAAACACTAAAGGTACTGTTTCAGAATAACCCTATATCATGTCATTCATAGAAAGATAAACCTTGGTAACAGTATGCTATTTTCTTTTGTTTCTCTGTAATTATCCTGAGTCAGTAGAAGACATATGAAAGACTATACATCATTGTTATATTATAATATATATGGTTATTAAATCTTCAATCTACTGAAGTGTATTTGGGCTCTGAATGTCACAATATACATAAGCAACAATAAGTTAAGGTTATAGTAAGAATATATTTTACACGACATTTATAACCACATATAATAGCAACAATAACATGAACTAGAATTAACAAATTTTCAAGAAGAAAATTCAGAATAATGTCGGTAAAAACGACATTGTTAAAACACAGATAAAAATATATATATATATATTATGTTAAGTTATCGTATCCTCTGTAAATCCATTGACCACAGCCTGTCACTTCATAATGCTTAAGTCTCTATCTTCTATCAGGTTAAAATTATCCAATCCAGAAAAAAAATAACAGTTGAAAACACATTTCGGAAATATCGCTTACGTCACTTCCACAATTGACAGATAATATTAAATATGAGATTACATAATGTGAAATAGTAAAATCGTTAGTATATGTAGAACATCGTTTAAAGACCATTTACACACATACGAAAGAAGAAACTTTAATAGACACTAAAGATGAAAACAGATTCTAGCCAAACATCAAAATATATCCTACTTTGATCGCACATACGAAAAAACCGGTAATAAAACGAAGTTACAGCTAACAGTACCAGCAAGTTGGTAATGTGAACACAACATTTAGTTTCGTAATTAATTATCTTATAATGCGAATTTACCTGAAAACATCATATCATGTAATTGCACATTTCTTAAAATACTAAAACCAAAGTTACTTGAATAAATTACACTTAAGTATCAGGAATCTTTTTTGCAACAACATTCAGAGAGTCGTATGGAATATGATGTTTAGAGCAGTCCAGAGCAGTTAGCTGTTTTGAACTAACCTCCTTTTCTGAAGATGCTATTCCTAGCTCTTCCATAACCTCCACAAACTAATAACGTCCATAGGCACTTCCTTTCTTCAGCTAGATTGGAAGACTTTTGGTAACAGTATGTTTCCCAGCAGTTATTTGATTCTGAGTTTAACTATTTAAAGAGAATCTTACGAAACGCTTTTCGAAAATCTCTGTTAAAAATTGTGTAAATGATAGGATTCAAGGCAGAGTTACAATATCCTAGCCAAAACGCCACAGCAAACCACATATTTTCGATATGACAGCTATTACAGATCGCGGCTAAAACGTAAATAAGGAAAAACGGTAGCCATGCCAATATGAAAGAAGTCATAATTATACCTAAGATCAAAGTAGCTCGTCGCTCTCTCGCCTTGGCAATTTTCCTTTTCTGTCTCTCCGTGTCAGAAGCTGTGTGGGACCGTGTCAAGGGTTGATGTAGGTACGACACCTTCTTTCCCTTCCCTTTCTTCAAACCGGTTTCTGCATCATAGGAATCTTCTTCCCTGTCGAAGTTTGCCAAAGAAAGTGTCGACCCGAAACTCCTTATCAGTCGTGGAGCGCTCAGAAAGGAATATTTTATTGTTGATTCTGACTGGGAGGGGTTCGTTTCACTAGTGTTGGCTTTGGCGTGGCTATTTCCATTATTTCGCGAAGAGCTTTTGTTCTCCGGCATACTTGTTTCAGAGACCTCGACGATAGGTGTACCTTCCTCTCTCGGTTGTTCTGATGTTTCCACGTCAGACTCGCCGTAAGCTTCTGCGGACGTCTCGATTATAATTTGCGGTGTCGATGTTATACGTGAAGTCGGTTTCACGTGGTAGCTACCACTACCATTCACTTTAAGTTCGTGACTTCCCTTATCAGGAGGACTAGGCTGACTGAGACTGGTGCATGTTGTGGTGGCAGTTGTGGTTGTAGACTTATCTCTACCAGGGCCAGTCGTCAACTCGAGCGGTTGCTGTTTTTTCTTCACGTGTCTCCTCGCTCGCGACCTCGCTGCAATAAATATTCGAATGTAGACAAAAACCATGACGATAGCGGGAACATAAAAAGATCCGAGGGCCGAATACAGGACATACCCAATATCCTCGCTGACGTTACACACCGGATATATGGACGGTTCGTCCGGTTTCTTCCAGCCCACGAGCGGAGGCAGCGATATCAATGCCGACAGAAGCCAGACGAAACAGATCATCCCCATGGCTCTAGATGGGGTTCGTTTCTTGAGATACTCCACAGCGTGAGTTACAGACCAGTATCTGTCGAGACTAATCAAACACAAGTTATTTATGGACGCTGTGCAGAGAAGAACGTCCAGGGCGGCGTGAATGTCGCACCAAACAGTACCAAATATCCAGTACCCCATGAGCTCGTTGGCGAGAGAAAATGGCATAATAATCAATCCAACCAAAAAATCGGACACCGCCAGAGAAGCTATGAACCAGTTCTGTATGGTTTTTAACGTCTTCTCTGTAGCGATTGCTATGCATACGAGCATGTTTCCCACGACAATGACAACCATAATGCACGTGACGAACAAAGCCGTGAGGATGATATGAAGAAAAGAATAGCCACTAGGATATGGCGACCCGTTCCAGAATGTGGAGTCTGTTGGGATGACGGTTTGTGAATCATTTGGTGTCGTCAGGTTATTCAATGTTTCCGTTGAATTATATTCACTTGTGTTGTCATACAAGTAGAATAAACTGATGTTAGTGTTGTTAACAAAAAGCTCCATGTTGCCACGCTTCATAAGAAGCGAATGTGTTCCTGGTTTCTCGTATAGGCTAAAGTACTGTCACCAGTAGAAAATTGAACAACCTGCTGGTTGGTATACTTCCCTCACTTGTTTCGTTTTAAGAAGAGGGAGCTCAGAGATGATTATCTCGCTAAGTTCTGCCCTGTATTCATGGCTGTCGGGAAACCTGGTAAAAACAAAAAAGTAGAAAGAAATGCAATATTATTTGTATATGAGAACACGAATATAAAAAGTTTACACTGTGTGTCACAATTCAGGTTTTCGGAATCTTTAAACAGTACACTAAGTTTTACCTAATAATGTTAAATATTTGATAGGATGCTACACATACGACTCATATAGTGTTTCATCTTATGCCTAAATTACTGCCCTAAATTTTGCTTACACATAAGAAAGCATAATTTAGATTCTATCTGTGCATCTTAAACAGTGTAATACATTCTGTTTATGCATCTGAAACAGTGTACTACATTCTGTTTATGCATCTGAAAAAGTGAACTACATTCTATTTATACATCTGAAACAGTGTACTACATTCTGTTTATACATCTGAAACAGTGTAATACATTCTGTTTATACATATGAAACAGTGCAGTACATTCTGTTTATGCACCTGAAACAGTGCAGTACATTCTGTTTATGCACCTGAAACAGTGTACTACATTTTGTTTATATATCTGAAACAGTGTACTACATTCTGTTTATACACCTGAAATTGTCTACTACATTCTGTTTATACACCTGAAATTGTCTACTACATTTTATTTAAAATAGTATACTTGATTCTTTCAGTACGTCTAAAATTCTGTACCAGGTTCTATTTATACATCTGAAATACTGTACCCGATTATGTATATACAAATGAAATAGTGTACCAGATTATGTATATACAAATGAAATACTGTACCAGATTCTGTTTATGCATCTGAAGTACTGTACCAGATTCTGTTTATACATCTGAAGTACTGTACCAGATTTTGTCCGTACATATGATATACTGTACCAGATTCTATTTATGGATCTGAAATACTGTACCAGATTCTATTTATAGATCTGAAATACTGTACCAGATTCTATTTATAGATCTGAAATACTGTACCATATTCTGTTTATGCATCTGAAGTACTGTACCAGATTATGTTTATACATCTGAAGTACTGTACCAGATTTTGTCTGTACACGTGAAGTACTGTACCAGATTATGTCTGTGCATGTGAAGTACTGTACCAGATTTTGTCTGTACATGTGAAGTAGCTCATCACATTCTGCCTAAGATTACTCCAATATTGTTTGTTTGAAGACAAATTTCAAAATTAGATTTCTAGATTAAATACAAAGACACAGAATGAATAACATTTAATATTAATTAGGAAACTTAATTCCTGCTGGGGAAACATTAGTCTTAATGTGTTCACATATATAGATATAGGTACTGAAAATACTGTATACACGTCAAGTAATTCCTAACATAAATAAACCAGTAGGAAAAGAAAGTTGTTACCGAACAAAGTACCCATATTCTCACGACGTCATAAGTGACGTAAGATACACGTCACTTCAATAACAGCTTTTGTGGTAGGAAGGAAATCAATAGCTAGCCTCTTCTCCTCCGTATCAGAAAACACACTGTTGGTGCGTTGTTTTCGGAATTGATTTTTTTTTTCTCACAAAATAATCAAAGAACATAATCTAGTCTCAAATGTTCAACCCCAGCTAGTGCTCAGAACACACGCACGAGCTGCGCTGGGTAAAGTATTTCAAACACTTAGCATGTCCAGAGACAGCTCCACGTTATATCCAAGGGGTAGCAGCTTGCGTTGTGCCATTTAGTAGCTGCACCCATACCCTCGTCTTGATTGCATTGATCAGTTGTGCTCCGGAACGCCAACTTTCCGGCGATTTTTAAATAACACAAGCATTTGAGCGAACTAAAATACAACAGATTTTTAAATTACCCAGTATACATTTAATAATAATAAACAACACTACACCTTTAGAATGACAAAATATATATATACAACATAATTAACGAACTCACATTTTTATAAAGTGCGTATTTCTGTAAGCTAAAAAAACTATACAATACAATAAACAAAGTTACACCTTTAAAGACTAAAACTTTTTATACACTCAAAAATTCTACAATAAAACAAAACCAAACATCTACAAAATGCAACTTTACAAATTCCAATATACTATACAACACAATAAAAAGTACAAGCCTACAGATTCCAAACATTATACAATAACAATTCAATAAAAAACACACTTACAAAACGCATCTAGATTTAAACAAATCAACAACCAACAATAACATAAACAAAACGAACTGTTTAAACAGTAGCATACAATAAAGATAAGAACACCTATACAAACTGTTATCTTCTAAATTCTAAACAGCATGTACTACAACAGAATAAACAAAACCAGTTGATTTTCAAAATTACACAATTTTCAATACTTAAATCTCTCGAGTACAATACAATAAACAAAATCACACCTCTATAACTTGCAGTTTTGATATTCTGAAACAATTATGCAACACAATATAAAAAACAACACCCGTTCAAAGTGCAACTATCTATATTATAAACACTCTAATCTAAAATACAATAAATAAAAACCGCACTTCTATTACAAAATTAACGTGTAATACTATGGAAGTTTACAACAATAAAGCGCAGATAGGCCTCGAGTAGCTTTGCACGAAATTTAAAAAATAAACAAAAACAATACAACAATAAACAAAACCACTTGTTTTGTTTTGGAATTTCGCACAAAGTTACTCGAGGTCTATCTGTACTAGCCGTCCCTAATTTAGCAGTATAAGACTAGAGGGAAGGCAGCTAGTCATCACCACCCACCGCCAACTCTTGGGCTACTCTTTTACCAACAAATAGTGGGATTGACCGTACCATTATACACCCCCACGGCTGGGAGGGCGAGCATGTTTAGCGCGACGCGGGCACGAACCCGCGACCCTCGGATTACGAGTCGCACGCCTTACGCGCTTGGCCAGGCCAGGCCCAACAAAACCACACCTCTACTTGAAACTTAACGTGCAATACTATGGAAGTTTACAGCAATAAATAAAACCACACTTTGACAACTACCGTGTAATACTATGGACATTTATAACAATACTTGAAACCACACTTTAATAATTCAAATATAATACTATGAAGGTTTATAGTAATAAACAAAACCATACCTTGACAAGTAATGCTCTTAAAACAACGACAAAAATGAAAGGGGCCGTCACCGTTTTACTTACGTTAGCCAAAAAACAGCAATATATAGCACATCAAAAAACTAAATATAGGTCATGAATTATTATAAAGGCATTCACTATCTACCTCCCTTTATTTACTTTATTTTTCTGCCTATTGAGTAGGAAATAGTTTTCTCAAGTCATTACTTCGATTTACTGGTACTTCTTCGTTGAGTTAAAAGACATTAGAACTTGCTTATAAGTGAAACGGTAAAAATGTACTGCTCCAAGTCCCAGATGTTCATCTTTTCTCAGCACGATCTTTCAAAAAATTATTTCTACCGAAATTCCATTTGTTCCCAAGGTAGAAAGTACTAATACAATTTATCTCTAATCAAGTCTCTACTTCTAAAGTCGCCATGGAGTGGGGAGATTTCTGCTTCTTGTTACATAAAATAATAATTATTTTGTTCTCGTATTGATAGAAACCTCAGATAAATGTGAAAACCTCGACTAAACTTTATTATCTCAGACCGTCTTTATATTTCATAAAAACCGGATATGTGAAACTATAAGATATATTTATAATAAGCCCCGAGATTACGTACATTTGAAGAAACGGTTAAGCTGAGAATGTCTATTTTTGGTCAGTTTAGAATATCACATCTGTTTCACAAAGCTTCGTGAAACAAAGATGATCCGTACGTTTGATAACACTTGTTGAAACATAAAACAAGTGCACGTTTTATAAAACTTGGTTAAACAGACAATATTTGTACGTTTGATAAACTTTGTTAAACGGAAAACATCTGTACGTTTGATAAACTTGGTTAAACAGAGAACATCTGTGAGTTTGACAAAACTTTGTTAAACACTGTAGACTACAGATTATATTGTTTAAATAAAACAGAAAACATATAATACACTTAATATAAAACTAATTTATACTAATTACGATTAATCAAATAACTAAAATAGTTCATCTCACTCTCACGAAGTAAAAATATTTCATTTTGAAAACACATAAGTTCGGTTCGGGGCAAACACTAAAGGTAGGAAAGTGCTGTTAACGAAGTCAGCAAGAGATGAATAAAAGTGTTAGTCCCCATACCTACGGTTCTGAGATACATAATGTACTGTTAAACAAAACTCACTGCCTACAAAACAAAATGTTGCTAAGAAACAAACACACGAGAGAAACGTATTCTTACAACTGAATTTCCGAGGTAAAAAGAAAATCTATTAATTTTTAGAAAGACTATACAGTTATTATATGGATTTATTACGGTAATACTGATCAGGATATACGGTAATACAGGATCTGATTTAAACGGTTTCCAAAATTATTCCACTTAATCTGGAACTTTTAAATAATATCTAACTACAATTTTACACATAACTATAGTACCTAATATGATAATCTTGGTCATTTTAAACATCATTTATATTACAGTTTTACACATAACTATAGTACCTAATATGATAATCTTGGTCATTTTAAACATCATTTATATTACAGTTTTACACATAACTATAGTACCTAATATGATAATCTTGGTCGTTTTAAACACCATTTATATTACAGTTTTACAAATAACTATAGTACTTAATTAGATAACTTTGGTCGTTTTAAACACCATTTATATTACAATTTTACACGTGACTATAGTACTTAATATGATAATCTTGGTGTTTTAAACACCATTTATATTACAGTTTTACGCGTGACTATAGTACTTAATATGATAATCTTGGTCGTTTTAAACACCATTTATATTACAGTTTTACACGTAACTGTAGAACTTAATATGATAATCTTCGTTGTTTTAAACATCATTTATATTACAGTTTTACAAATACCTATAGTACTTAATATGATAACCATTTTCGCTCTAAACACCATTTATATTACAGTTTTACACGTGACTAAAGTACTTAATATGATAATCTTGGTGTTTTAAACACCATTTATATTACTGTTTTACACGTAATTATAGTACCTAATATGATAATCTTGGTCGTTTTAAACACCATTTATATTACAGTTTTACAAATAACTATAGTAATTAATATGATAACTTTGGTCGTTTTAAACACCATTTATATTACAGTTTTACACGTAACTGTAGTACTTAATATGATAATCTTGCTCCTTTTAAACATCATTTATATTACAGTTTTACAAATAACTATAGTACTTAATATGATAACTTTGGTCGTTTTAAACACCATTTATATTACAATTTTACACGTGACTATAGTACTTAATATGATAATCTTGGTGTTTTAAACACCATTTATATTACAGTTTTACACGTGACTATAGTACTTAATATGATAATCTTGGTCGTTTTAAACACCATTTATATTACAGTTTTACACGTAACTATAGTACTTAATATGATAATCTTGGTGTTTTAAACACCATTTATATTACAGTTTTACAAATACCTATAGTACTTAATATGATAATCTTGGTCGTTTTAAACACCATTTATATTACAGTTTTACACGTGACTATAGTACTTAATATGATAATCTTGGTGTTTTAAACACCATTTATATTACAGTTTTACACGTAATTATAGTACCTAATATGATAATCTTGGTCGTTTTAAACACCATTTATATTACTGTTTTACACGTACCTATAGTACTTAATATGATAATCTTGGTCGTTTTAAACACCATTTATATTACAGTTTTACAAATAACTATAGTAATTAATATGATAACTTTGGTCGTTTTAAACACCATTTATATTACAGTTTTACACGTAACTGTAGTACTTAATATGATAATCTTGGTCGTTTTAAACACCATTTATATTACAGTTTTAAACGTAACTATAGTACTTAATATGATAATTTGGTCGTTTTAAACACCATTTATATTACAGTTTTACACGTAACTGTAGAACTTAATATGATAATCTTCGTCGTTTTAAACACAATTTATATTACAGTTTTACACGTAACTATAGTACTTAATATGATAATCTTGGTCGTTTTAAACACCATTTATATTACAGTTTTACACGTAACTATAGTACTTAATATGATAATCTTCGTCGTTTTAAACACCATTTATATTACAGTTTTACACGTAATTATAGTACCTAATATGATAATCTTGGTCGTTTTAAACACCATTTATATTACAGTTTTACACGTAACTATAGTACTTAATATGATAATCTTGGTCGTTTTAAACACCATTTATATTACAGTTTTACACGTAACTATAGTACTTAATATGATAATCTTTGTCGTTTTAAACACCATTTATATTACAGTTTTACACGTAACTATAGTACTTAATATGATAATCTTGGTCGTTTTAAACACCATTTATATTACAGTTTTACACGTAACTATAGTACTTAATATGATAATCTTGGTCGTTTTAAACACCATTTATATTACAGTTTTACACGTAACTATAGTACTTAATATGATAATCTTGGTCGTTTTAAACACCATTTATATTACAGTTTTACACGTAACTATAGTACTTAATATGATAATCTTGGTCGTTTTAAACACCATTTATATTACAGTTTTACACGTAACTATAGTACTTAATATGATAATCTTGGTCGTTTTAAACACCATTTATATTACAGTTTTACACGTAACTATAGTACTTAATATGATAATCTTGGTCGTTTTAAACACCATTTATATTACAGTTTTACACGTAACTATAGTACTTAATATGATAATCTTGGTCGTTTTAAACACCATTTATATTACAGTTTTACACGTAACTATAGTACTTAATATGATAATCTTGGTCGTTTTAAACACCATTTATATTACAGTTTTACACGTAACTATAGTACTTAATATGATAATCTTGGTCGTTTTAAACACCATTTATATTACAGTTTTACACGTAACTATAGTACTTAATATGATAATCTTGGTCGTTTTAAACACCATTTATATTACAGTTTTACACGTAACTATAGTACTTAATATGATAATCTTGGTCGTTTTAAACACCATTTATATTACAGTTTTACACGTAACTATAGTACTTAATATGATAATCTTGGTCGTTTTAAACACCATTTATATTACAGTTTTACACGTAACTATAGTACTTAATATGATAATCTTGGTCGTTTTAAACACCATTTATATTACAGTTTTACACGTAACTATAGTACTTAATATGATAATCTTGGTCGTTTTAAACACCATTTATATTACAGTTTTACACGTAACTATAGTACTTAATATGATAATCTTGGTCGTTTTAAACACCATTTATATTACAGTTTTACACGTAACTATAGTACTTAATATGATAATCTTGGTCGTTTTAAACACCATTTATATTACAGTTTTACACGTAACTATAGTACTTAATATGATAATCTTGGTCGTTTTAAACACCATTTATATTACAGTTTTACACGTAACTATAGTACTTAATATGATAATCTTGGTCGTTTTAAACACCATTTATATTACAGTTTTACACGTAACTATAGTACTTAATATGATAATCTTGGTCGTTTTAAACACCATTTATATTACAGTTTTACACGTAACTATAGTACTTAATATGATAATCTTGGTCGTTTTAAACACCATTTATATTACAGTTTTACACGTAACTATAGTACTTAATATGATAATCTTGGTCGTTTTAAACACCATTTATATTACAGTTTTACACGTAACTATAGTACTTAATATGATAATCTTGGTCGTTTTAAACACCATTTATATTACAGTTTTACACGTAACTATAGTACTTAATATGATAATCTTGGTCGTTTTAAACACCATTTATATTACAGTTTTACACGTAACTATAGTACTTAATATGATAATCTTGGTCGTTTTAAACACCATTTATATTACAGTTTTACACGTAACTATAGTACTTAATATGATAATCTTGGTCGTTTTAAACACCATTTATATTACAGTTTTACACGTAACTATAGTACTTAATATGATAATCTTGGTCGTTTTAAACACCATTTATATTACAGTTTTACACGTAACTATAGTACTTAATATGATAATCTTGGTCGTTTTAAACACCATTTATATTACAGTTTTACACGTAACTATAGTACTTAATATGATAATCTTGGTCGTTTTAAACACCATTTATATTACAGTTTTACACGTAACTATAGTACTTAATATGATAATCTTGGTCGTTTTAAACACCATTTATATTACAGTTTTACACGTAACTATAGTACTTAATATGATAATCTTGGTCGTTTTAAACACCATTTATATTACAGTTTTACACGTAACTATAGTACTTAATATGATAATCTTGGTCGTTTTAAACACCATTTATATTACAGTTTTACACGTAACTATAGTACTTAATATGATAATCTTGGTCGTTTTAAACACCATTTATATTACAGTTTTACACGTAACTATAGTACTTAATATGATAATCTTGGTCGTTTTAAACACCATTTATATTACAGTTTTACACGTAACTATAGTACTTAATATGATAATCTTGGTCGTTTTAAACACCATTTATATTACAGTTTTACACGTAACTATAGTACTTAATATGATAATCTTGGTCGTTTTAAACACCATTTATATTACAGTTTTACACGTAACTATAGTACTTAATATGATAATCTTGGTCGTTTTAAACACCATTTATATTACAGTTTTACACGTAACTATAGTACTTAATATGATAATCTTGGTCGTTTTAAACACCATTTATATTACAGTTTTACACGTAACTATAGTACTTAATATGATAATCTTGGTCGTTTTAAACACCATTTATATTACAGTTTTACACGTAACTATAGTACTTAATATGATAATCTTGGTCGTTTTAAACACCATTTATATTACAGTTTTACACGTAACTATAGTACTTAATATGATAATCTTGGTCGTTTTAAACACCATTTATATTACAGTTTTACACGTAACTATAGTACTTAATATGATAATCTTGGTCGTTTTAAACACCATTTATATTACAGTTTTACACGTAACTATAGTACTTAATATGATAATCTTGGTCGTTTTAAACACCATTTATATTACAGTTTTACACGTAACTATAGTACTTAATATGATAATCTTGGTCGTTTTAAACACCATTTATATTACAGTTTTACACGTAACTATAGTACTTAATATGATAATCTTGGTCGTTTTAAACACCATTTATATTACAGTTTTACACGTAACTATAGTACTTAATATGATAATCTTGGTCGTTTTAAACACCATTTATATTACAGTTTTACACGTAACTATAGTACTTAATATGATAATCTTGGTCGTTTTAAACACCATTTATATTACAGTTTTACACGTAACTATAGTACTTAATATGATAATCTTGGTCGTTTTAAACACCATTTATATTACAGTTTTACACGTAACTATAGTACTTAATATGATAATCTTGGTCGTTTTAAACACCATTTATATTACAGTTTTACACGTAACTATAGTACTTAATATGATAATCTTGGTCGTTTTAAACACCATTTATATTACAGTTTTACACGTAACTATAGTACTTAATATGATAATCTTGGTCGTTTTAAACACCATTTATATTACAGTTTTACACGTAACTATAGTACTTAATATGATAATCTTGGTCGTTTTAAACACCATTTATATTACAGTTTTACACGTAACTATAGTACTTAATATGATAATCTTGGTCGTTTTAAACACCATTTATATTACAGTTTTACACGTAACTATAGTACTTAATATGATAATCTTGGTCGTTTTAAACACCATTTATATTACAGTTTTACACGTAACTATAGTACTTAATATGATAATCTTGGTCGTTTTAAACACCATTTATATTACAGTTTTACACGTAACTATAGTACTTAATATGATAATCTTGGTCGTTTTAAACACCATTTATATTACAGTTTTACACGTAACTATAGTACTTAATATGATAATCTTGGTCGTTTTAAACACCATTTATATTACAGTTTTACACGTAACTATAGTACTTAATATGATAATCTTGGTCGTTTTAAACACCATTTATATTACAGTTTTACACGTAACTATAGTACCATTTAATATGATAATCTTGGTCGTTTTAAACACCATTTATATTACAGTTTTACACGTAACTATAGTACTTAATATGATAATCTTGGTCGTTTTAAACACCATTTATATTACAGTTTTACACGTAACTATAGTACTTAATATGATAATCTTGGTCGTTTTAAACACCATTTATATTACAGTTTTACACGTAACTATAGTACTTAATATGATAATCTTGGTCGTTTTAAACACCATTTATATTACAGTTTTACACGTAACTATAGTACTTAATATGATAATCTTGGTCGTTTTAAACACCATTTATATTACAGTTTTACACGTAACTATAGTACTTAATATGATAATCTTGGTCGTTTTAAACACCATTTATATTACAGTTTTACACGTAACTATAGTACTTAATATGATAATCTTGGTCGTTTTAAACACCATTTATATTACAGTTTTACACGTAACTATAGTACTTAATATGATAATCTTGGTCGTTTTAAACACCATTTATATTACAGTTTTACACGTAACTATAGTACTTAATATGATAATCTTGGTCGTTTTAAACACCATTTATATTACAGTTTTACACGTAACTATAGTACTTAATATGATAATCTTGGTCGTTTTAAACACCATTTATATTACAGTTTTACACGTAACTATAGTACTTAATATGATAATCTTGGTCGTTTTAAACACCATTTATATTACAGTTTTACACGTAACTATAGTACTTAATATGATAATCTTGGTCGTTTTAAACACCATTTATATTACAGTTTTACACGTAACTATAGTACTTAATATGATAATCTTGGTCGTTTTAAACACCATTTATATTACAGTTTTACACGTAACTATAGTTTTAAACACCATTTATATTACAGTTTTAATATGATAATCTTGGTCGTTTTAAACACCATTTATATTACAGTTTTACACGTAACTATAGTACTTAATATGATAATCTTGGTCGTTTTAAACACCATTTATATTACAGTTTTACACGTAACTATAGTACTTAATATGATAATCTTGGTCGTTTTAAACACCATTTATATTACAGTTTTACACGTAACTATAGTACTTAATATGATAATCTTGGTCGTTTTAAACACCATTTATATTACAGTTTTACACGTAACTATAGTACTTAATATGATAATCTTGGTCGTTTTAAACACCATTTATATTACAGTTTTACACGTAACTATAGTACTTAATATGATAATCTTGGTCGTTTTAAACACCATTTATATTACAGTTTTACACGTAACTATAGTACTTAATATGATAATCTTGGTCGTTTTAAACACCATTTATATTACAGTTTTACACGTAACTATAGTACTTAATATGATAATCTTGGTCGTTTTAAACACCATTTATATTACAGTTTTACACGTAACTATAGTACTTAATATGATAATCTTGGTCGTTTTAAACACCATTTATATTACAGTTTTACACGTAACTATAGTACTTAATATGATAATCTTGGTCGTTTTAAACACCATTTATATTACAGTTTTACACGTAACTATAGTACTTAATATGATAATCTTGGTCGTTTTAAACACCATTTATATTACAGTTTTACACGTAACTATAGTACTTAATATGATAATCTTGGTCGTTTTAAACACCATTTATATTACAGTTTTACACGTAACTATAGTACTTAATATGATAATCTTGGTCGTTTTAAACACCATTTATATTACAGTTTTACACGTAACTATAGTACTTAATATGATAATCTTGGTCGTTTTAAACACCATTTATATTACAGTTTTACACGTAACTATAGTACTTAATATGATAATCTTGGTCGTTTTAAACACCATTTATATTACAGTTTTACACGTAACTATAGTACTTAATATGATAATCTTGGTCGTTTTAAACACCATTTATATTACAGTTTTACACGTAACTATAGTACTTAATATGATAATCTTGGTCGTTTTAAACACCATTTATATTACAGTTTTACACGTAACTATAGTACTTAATATGATAATCTTGGTCGTTTTAAACACCATTTATATTACAGTTTTACACGTAACTATAGTACTTAATATGATAATCTTGGTCGTTTTAAACACCATTTATATTACAGTTTTACACGTAACTATAGTACTTAATATGATAATCTTGGTCGTTTTAAACACCATTTATATTACAGTTTTACACGTAACTATAGTACTTAATATGATAATCTTGGTCGTTTTAAACACCATTTATATTACAGTTTTACACGTAACTATAGTACTTAATATGATAATCTTGGTCGTTTTAAACACCATTTATATTACAGTTTTACACGTAACTATAGTACTTAATATGATAATCTTGGTCGTTTTAAACACCATTTATATTACAGTTTTACACGTAACTATAGTACTTAATATGATAATCTTGGTCGTTTTAAACACCATTTATATTACAGTTTTACACGTAACTATAGTACTTAATATGATAATCTTGGTCGTTTTAAACACCATTTATATTACAGTTTTACACGTAACTATAGTACTTAATATGATAATCTTGGTCGTTTTAAACACCATTTATATTACAGTTTTACACGTAACTATAGTACTTAATATGATAATCTTGGTCGTTTTAAACACCATTTATATTACAGTTTTACACGTAACTATAGTACTTAATATGATAATCTTGGTCGTTTTAAACACCATTTATATTACAGTTTTACACGTAACTATAGTACTTAATATGATAATCTTGGTCGTTTTAAACACCATTTATATTACAGTTTTACACGTAACTATAGTACTTAATATGATAATCTTGGTCGTTTTAAACACCATTTATATTACAGTTTTACACGTAACTATAGTACTTAATATGATAATCTTGGTCGTTTTAAACACCATTTATATTACAGTTTTACACGTAACTATAGTACTTAATATGATAATCTTGGTCGTTTTAAACACCATTTATATTACAGTTTTACACGTAACTATAGTACTTAATATGATAATCTTGGTCGTTTTAAACACCATTTATATTACAGTTTTACACGTAACTATAGTACTTAATATGATAATCTTGGTCGTTTTAAACACCATTTATATTACAGTTTTACACGTAACTATAGTACTTAATATGATAATCTTGGTCGTTTTAAACACCATTTATATTACAGTTTTACACGTAACTATAGTACTTAATATGATAATCTTGGTCGTTTTAAACACCATTTATATTACAGTTTTACACGTAACTATAGTACTTAATATGATAATCTTGGTCGTTTTAAACACCATTTATATTACAGTTTTACACGTAACTATAGTACTTAATATGATAATCTTGGTCGTTTTAAACACCATTTATATTACAGTTTTACACGTAACTATAGTACTTAATATGATAATCTTGGTCGTTTTAAACACCATTTATATTACAGTTTTACACGTAACTATAGTACTTAATATGATAATCTTGGTCGTTTTAAACACCATTTATATTACAGTTTTACACGTAACTATAGTACTTAATATGATAATCTTGGTCGTTTTAAACACCATTTATATTACAGTTTTACACGTAACTATAGTACTTAATATGATAATCTTGGTCGTTTTAAACACCATTTATATTACAGTTTTACACGTAACTATAGTACTTAATATGATAATCTTGGTCGTTTTAAACACCATTTATATTACAGTTTTACACGTAACTATAGTACTTAATATGATAATCTTGGTCGTTTTAAACACCATTTATATTACAGTTTTACACGTAACTATAGTACTTAATATGATAATCTTGGTCGTTTTAAACACCATTTATATTACAGTTTTACACGTAACTATAGTACTTAATATGATAATCTTGGTCGTTTTAAACACCATTTATATTACAGTTTTACACGTAACTATAGTACTTAATATGATAATCTTGGTCGTTTTAAACACCATTTATATTACAGTTTTACACGTAACTATAGTACTTAATATGATAATCTTGGTCGTTTTAAACACCATTTATATTACAGTTTTACACGTAACTATAGTACTTAATATGATAATCTTGGTCGTTTTAAACACCATTTATATTACAGTTTTACACGTAACTATAGTACTTAATATGATAATCTTGGTCGTTTTAAACACCATTTATATTACAGTTTTACACGTAACTATAGTACTTAATATGATAATCTTGGTCGTTTTAAACACCATTTATATTACAGTTTTACACGTAACTATAGTACTTAATATGATAATCTTGGTCGTTTTAAACACCATTTATATTACAGTTTTACACGTAACTATAGTACTTAATATGATAATCTTGGTCGTTTTAAACACCATTTATATTACAGTTTTACACGTAACTATAGTACTTAATATGATAATCTTGGTCGTTTTAAACACCATTTATATTACAGTTTTACACGTAACTATAGTACTTAATATGATAATCTTGGTCGTTTTAAACACCATTTATATTACAGTTTTACACGTAACTATAGTACTTAATATGATAATCTTGGTCGTTTTAAACACCATTTATATTACAGTTTTACACGTAACTATAGTACTTAATATGATAATCTTGGTCGTTTTAAACACCATTTATATTACAGTTTTACACGTAACTATAGTACTTAATATGATAATCTTGGTCGTTTTAAACACCATTTATATTACAGTTTTACACGTAACTATAGTACTTAATATGATAATCTTGGTCGTTTTATTACAAACACCATTTATATTACACCATTTTATTACGTTTTAACGTACTATAGTACTTAATATGATAATCTTGGTCGTTTTAAACACCATTTATATTACAGTTTTACACGTAACTATAGTACTTAATATGATAATCTTGGTCGTTTTAAACACCATTTATATTACAGTTTTACACGTAACTATAGTACTTAATATGATAATCTTGGTCGTTTTAAACACCATTTATATTACAGTTTTACACGTAACTATAGTACTTAATATGATAATCTTGGTCGTTTTAAACACCATTTATATTACAGTTTTACACGTAACTATAGTACTTAATATGATAATCTTGGTCGTTTTAAACACCATTTATATTACAGTTTTACACGTAACTATAGTACTTAATATGATAATCTTGGTCGTTTTAAACACCATTTATATTACAGTTTTACACGTAACTATAGTACTTAATATGATAATCTTGGTCGTTTTAAACACCATTTATATTACAGTTTTACACGTAACTATAGTACTTAATATGATAATCTTGGTCGTTTTAAACACCATTTATATTACAGTTTTACACGTAACTATAGTACTTAATATGATAATCTTGGTCGTTTTAAACACCATTTATATTACAGTTTTACACGTAACTATAGTACTTAATATGATAATCTTGGTCGTTTTAAACACCATTTATATTACAGTTTTACACGTAACTATAGTACTTAATATGATAATCTTGGTCGTTTTAAACACCATTTATATTACAGTTTTACACGTAACTATAGTACTTAATATGATAATCTTGGTCGTTTTAAACACCATTTATATTACAGTTTTACACGTAACTATAGTACTTAATATGATAATCTTGGTCGTTTTAAACACCATTTATATTACAGTTTTACACGTAACTATAGTACTTAATATGATAATCTTGGTCGTTTTAAACACCATTTATATTACAGTTTTACACGTAACTATAGTACTTAATATGATAATCTTGGTCGTTTTAAACACCATTTATATTACAGTTTTACACGTAACTATAGTACTTAATATGATAATCTTGGTCGTTTTAAACACCATTTATATTACAGTTTTACACGTAACTATAGTACTTAATATGATAATCTTGGTCGTTTTAAACACCATTTATATTACAGTTTTACACGTAACTATAGTACTTAATATGATAATCTTGGTCGTTTTAAACACCATTTATATTACAGTTTTACACGTAACTATAGTACTTAATATGATAATCTTGGTCGTTTTAAACACCATTTATATTACAGTTTTACACGTAACTATAGTACTTAATATGATAATCTTGGTCGTTTTAAACACCATTTATATTACAGTTTTACACGTAACTATAGTACTTAATATGATAATCTTGGTCGTTTTAAACACCATTTATATTACAGTTTTACACGTAACTATAGTACTTAATATGATAATCTTGGTCGTTTTAAACACCATTTATATTACAGTTTTACACGTAACTATAGTACTTAATATGATAATCTTGGTCGTTTTAAACACCATTTATATTACAGTTTTACACGTAACTATAGTACTTAATATGATAATCTTGGTCGTTTTAAACACCATTTATATTACAGTTTTACACGTAACTATAGTACTTAATATGATAATCTTGGTCGTTTTAAACACCATTTATATTACAGTTTTACACGTAACTATAGTACTTAATATGATAATCTTGGTCGTTTTAAACACCATTTATATTACAGTTTTACACGTAACTATAGTACTTAATATGATAATCTTGGTCGTTTTAAACACCATTTATATTACAGTTTTACACGTAACTATAGTACTTAATATGATAATCTTGGTCGTTTTAAACACCATTTATATTACAGTTTTACACGTAACTATAGTACTTAATATGATAATCTTGGTCGTTTTAAACACCATTTATATTACAGTTTTACACGTAACTATAGTACTTAATATGATAATCTTGGTCGTTTTAAACACCATTTATATTACAGTTTTACACGTAACTATAGTACTTAATATGATAATCTTGGTCGTTTTAAACACCATTTATATTACAGTTTTACACGTAACTATAGTACTTAATATGATAATCTTGGTCGTTTTAAACACCATTTATATTACAGTTTTACACGTAACTATAGTACTTAATATGATAATCTTGGTCGTTTTAAACACCATTTATATTACAGTTTTACACGTAACTATAGTACTTAATATGATAATCTTGGTCGTTTTAAACACCATTTATATTACAGTTTTACACGTAACTATAGTACTTAATATGATAATCTTGGTCGTTTTAAACACCATTTATATTACAGTTTTACACGTAACTATAGTACTTAATATGATAATCTTGGTCGTTTTAAACACCATTTATATTACAGTTTTACACGTAACTATAGTACTTAATATGATAATCTTGGTCGTTTTAAACACCATTTATATTACAGTTTTACACGTAACTATAGTACTTAATATGATAATCTTGGTCGTTTTAAACACCATTTATATTACAGTTTTACACGTAACTATAGTACTTAATATGATAATCTTGGTCGTTTTAAACACCATTTATATTACAGTTTTACACGTAACTATAGTACTTAATATGATAATCTTGGTCGTTTTAAACACCATTTATATTACAGTTTTACACGTAACTATAGTACTTAATATGATAATCTTGGTCGTTTTAAACACCATTTATATTACAGTTTTACACGTAACTATAGTACTTAATATGATAATCTTGGTCGTTTTAAACACCATTTATATTACAGTTTTACACGTAACTATAGTACTTAATATGATAATCTTGGTCGTTTTAAACACCATTTATATTACAGTTTTACACGTAACTATAGTACTTAATATGATAATCTTGGTCGTTTTAAACACCATTTATATTACAGTTTTACACGTAACTATAGTACTTAATATGATAATCTTGGTCGTTTTAAACACCATTTATATATTACAGTTTTACACGTAACTATAGTACTTAATATGATAATCTTGGTCGTTTTAAACACCATTTATATTACAGTTTTACACGTAACTATAGTACTTAATATGATAATCTTGGTCGTTTTAAACACCATTTATATTACAGTTTTACACGTAACTATAGTACTTAATATGATAATCTTGGTCGTTTTAAACACCATTTATATTACAGTTTTACACGTAACTATAGTACTTAATATGATAATCTTGGTCGTTTTAAACACCATTTATATTACAGTTTTACACGTAACTATAGTACTTAATATGATAATCTTGGTCGTTTTAAACACCATTTATATTACAGTTTTACACGTAACTATAGTACTTAATATGATAATCTTGGTCGTTTTAAACACCATTTATATTACAGTTTTACACGTAACTATAGTACTTAATATGATAATCTTGGTCGTTTTAAACACCATTTATATTACAGTTTTACACGTAACTATAGTACTTAATATGATAATCTTGGTCGTTTTAAACACCATTTATATTACAGTTTTACACGTAACTATAGTACTTAATATGATAATCTTGGTCGTTTTAAACACCATTTATATTACAGTTTTACACGTAACTATAGTACTTAATATGATAATCTTGGTCGTTTTAAACACCATTTATATTACAGTTTTACACGTAACTATAGTACTTAATATGATAATCTTGGTCGTTTTAAACACCATTTATATTACAGTTTTACACGTAACTATAGTACTTAATATGATAATCTTGGTCGTTTTAAACACCATTTATATTACAGTTTTACACGTAACTATAGTACTTAATATGATAATCTTGGTCGTTTTAAACACCATTTATATTACAGTTTTACACGTAACTATAGTACTTAATATGATAATCTTGGTCGTTTTAAACACCATTTATATTACAGTTTTACACGTAACTATAGTACTTAATATGATAATCTTGGTCGTTTTAAACACCATTTATATTACAGTTTTACACGTAACTATAGTACTTAATATGATAATCTTGGTCGTTTTAAACACCATTTATATTACAGTTTTACACGTAACTATAGTACTTAATATGATAATCTTGGTCGTTTTAAACACCATTTATATTACAGTTTTACACGTAACTATAGTACTTAATATGATAATCTTGGTCGTTTTAAACACCATTTATATTACAGTTTTACACGTAACTATAGTACTTAATATGATAATCTTGGTCGTTTTAAACACCATTTATATTACAGTTTTACACGTAACTATAGTACTTAATATGATAATCTTGGTCGTTTTAAACACCATTTATATTACAGTTTTACACGTAACTATAGTACTTAATATGATAATCTTGGTCGTTTTAAACACCATTTATATTACAGTTTTACACGTAACTATAGTACTTAATATGATAATCTTGGTCGTTTTAAACACCATTTATATTACAGTTTTACACGTAACTATAGTACTTAATATGATAATCTTGGTCGTTTTAAACACCATTTATATTACAGTTTTACACGTAACTATAGTACTTAATATGATAATCTTGGTCGTTTTAAACACCATTTATATTACAGTTTTACACGTAACTATAGTACTTAATATGATAATCTTGGTCGTTTTAAACACCATTTATATTACAGTTTTACACGTAACTATAGTACTTAATATGATAATCTTGGTCGTTTTAAACACCATTTATATTACAGTTTTACACGTAACTATAGTACTTAATATGATAATCTTGGTCGTTTTAAACACCATTTATATTACAGTTTTACACGTAACTATAGTACTTAATATGATAATCTTGGTCGTTTTAAACACCATTTATATTACAGTTTTACACGTAACTATAGTACTTAATATGATAATCTTGGTCGTTTTAAACACCATTTATATTACAGTTTTACACGTAACTATAGTACTTAATATGATAATCTTGGTCGTTTTAAACACCATTTATATTACAGTTTTACACGTAACTATAGTACTTAATATGATAATCTTGGTCGTTTTAAACACCATTTATATTACAGTTTTACACGTAACTATAGTACTTAATATGATAATCTTGGTCGTTTTAAACACCATTTATATTACAGTTTTACACGTAACTATAGTACTTAATATGATAATCTTGGTCGTTTTAAACACCATTTATATTACAGTTTTACACGTAACTATAGTACTTAATATGATAATCTTGGTCGTTTTAAACACCATTTATATTACAGTTTTACACGTAACTATAGTACTTAATATGATAATCTTGGTCGTTTTAAACACCATTTATATTACAGTTTTACACGTAACTATAGTACTTAATATGATAATCTTGGTCGTTTTAAACACCATTTATATTACAGTTTTACACGTAACTATAGTACTTAATATGATAATCTTGGTCGTTTTAAACACCATTTATATTACAGTTTTACACGTAACTATAGTACTTAATATGATAATCTTGGTCGTTTTAAACACCATTTATATTACAGTTTTACACGTAACTATAGTACTTAATATGATAATCTTGGTCGTTTTAAACACCATTTATATTACAGTTTTACACGTAACTATAGTACTTAATATGATAATCTTGGTCGTTTTAAACACCATTTATATTACAGTTTTACACGTAACTATAGTACTTAATATGATAATCTTGGTCGTTTTAAACACCATTTATATTACAGTTTTACACGTAACTATAGTACTTAATATGATAATCTTGGTCGTTTTAAACACCATTTATATTACAGTTTTACACGTAACTATAGTACTTAATATGATAATCTTGGTCGTTTTAAACACCATTTATATTACAGTTTTACACGTAACTATAGTACTTAATATGATAATCTTGGTCGTTTTAAACACCATTTATATTACAGTTTTACACGTAACTATAGTACTTAATATGATAATCTTGGTCGTTTTAAACACCATTTATATTACAGTTTTACACGTAACTATAGTACTTAATATGATAATCTTGGTCGTTTTAAACACCATTTATATTACAGTTTTACACGTAACTATAGTACTTAATATGATAATCTTGGTCGTTTTAAACACCATTTATATTACAGTTTTACACGTAACTATAGTACTTAATATGATAATCTTGGTCGTTTTAAACACCATTTATATTACAGTTTTACACGTAACTATAGTACTTAATATGATAATCTTGGTCGTTTTAAACACCATTTATATTACAGTTTTACACGTAACTATAGTACTTAATATGATAATCTTGGTCGTTTTAAACACCATTTATATTACAGTTTTACACGTAACTATAGTACTTAATATGATAATCTTGGTCGTTTTAAACACCATTTATATTACAGTTTTACACGTAACTATAGTACTTAATATGATAATCTTGGTCGTTTTAAACACCATTTATATTACAGTTTTACACGTAACTATAGTACTTAATATGATAATCTTGGTCGTTTTAAACACCATTTATATTACAGTTTTACACGTAACTATAGTACTTAATATGATAATCTTGGTCGTTTTAAACACCATTTATATTACAGTTTTACACGTAACTATAGTACTTAATATGATAATCTTGGTCGTTTTAAACACCATTTATATTACAGTTTTACACGTAACTATAGTACTTAATATGATAATCTTGGTCGTTTTAAACACCATTTATATTACAGTTTTACACGTAACTATAGTACTTAATATGATAATCTTGGTCGTTTTAAACACCATTTATATTACAGTTTTACACGTAACTATAGTACTTAATATGATAATCTTGGTCGTTTTAAACACCATTTATATTACAGTTTTACACGTAACTATAGTACTTAATATGATAATCTTGGTCGTTTTAAACACCATTTATATTACAGTTTTACACGTAACTATAGTACTTAATATGATAATCTTGGTCGTTTTAAACACCATTTATATTACAGTTTTACACGTAACTATAGTACTTAATATGATAATCTTGGTCGTTTTAAACACCATTTATATTACAGTTTTACACGTAACTATAGTACTTAATATGATAATCTTGGTCGTTTTAAACACCATTTATATTACAGTTTTACACGTAACTATAGTACTTAATATGATAATCTTGGTCGTTTTAAACACCATTTATATTACAGTTTTACACGTAACTATAGTACTTAATATGATAATCTTGGTCGTTTTAAACACCATTTATATTACAGTTTTACACGTAACTATAGTACTTAATATGATAATCTTGGTCGTTTTAAACACCATTTATATTACAGTTTTACACGTAACTATAGTACTTAATATGATAATCTTGGTCGTTTTAAACACCATTTATATTACAGTTTTACACGTAACTATAGTACTTAATATGATAATCTTGGTCGTTTTAAACACCATTTATATTACAGTTTTACACGTAACTATAGTACTTAATATGATAATCTTGGTCGTTTTAAACACCATTTATATTACAGTTTTACACGTAACTATAGTACTTAATATGATAATCTTGGTCGTTTTAAACACCATTTATATTACAGTTTTACACGTAACTATAGTACTTAATATGATAATCTTGGTCGTTTTAAACACCATTTATATTACAGTTTTACACGTAACTATAGTACTTAATATGATAATCTTGGTCGTTTTAAACACCATTTATATTACAGTTTTACACGTAACTATAGTACTTAATATGATAATCTTGGTCGTTTTAAACACCATTTATATTACAGTTTTACACGTAACTATAGTACTTAATATGATAATCTTGGTCGTTTTAAACACCATTTATATTACAGTTTTACACGTAACTATAGTACTTAATATGATAATCTTGGTCGTTTTAAACACCATTTATATTACAGTTTTACACGTAACTATAGTACTTAATATGATAATCTTGGTCGTTTTAAACACCATTTATATTACAGTTTTACACGTAACTATAGTACTTAATATGATAATCTTGGTCGTTTTAAACACCATTTATATTACAGTTTTACACGTAACTATAGTACTTAATATGATAATCTTGGTCGTTTTAAACACCATTTATATTACAGTTTTACACGTAACTATAGTACTTAATATGATAATCTTGGTCGTTTTAAACACCATTTATATTACAGTTTTACACGTAACTATAGTACTTAATATGATAATCTTGGTCGTTTTAAACACCATTTATATTACAGTTTTACACGTAACTATAGTACTTAATATGATAATCTTGGTCGTTTTAAACACCATTTATATTACAGTTTTACACGTAACTATAGTACTTAATATGATAATCTTGGTCGTTTTAAACACCATTTATATTACAGTTTTACACGTAACTATAGTACTTAATATGATAATCTTGGTCGTTTTAAACACCATTTATATTACAGTTTTACACGTAACTATAGTACTTAATATGATAATCTTGGTCGTTTTAAACACCATTTATATTACAGTTTTACACGTAACTATAGTACTTAATATGATAATCTTGGTCGTTTTAAACACCATTTATATTACAGTTTTACACGTAACTATAGTACTTAATATGATAATCTTGGTCGTTTTAAACACCATTTATATTACAGTTTTACACGTAACTATAGTACTTAATATGATAATCTTGGTCGTTTTAAACACCATTTATATTACAGTTTTACACGTAACTATAGTACTTAATATGATAATCTTGGTCGTTTTAAACACCATTTATATTACAGTTTTACACGTAACTATAGTACTTAATATGATAATCTTGGTCGTTTTAAACACCATTTATATTACAGTTTTACACGTAACTATAGTACTTAATATGATAATCTTGGTCGTTTTAAACACCATTTATATTACAGTTTTACACGTAACTATAGTACTTAATATGATAATCTTGGTCGTTTTAAACACCATTTATATTACAGTTTTACACGTAACTATAGTACTTAATATGATAATCTTGGTCGTTTTAAACACCATTTATATTACAGTTTTACACGTAACTATAGTACTTAATATGATAATCTTGGTCGTTTTAAACACCATTTATATTACAGTTTTACACGTAACTATAGTACTTAATATGATAATCTTGGTCGTTTTAAACACCATTTATATTACAGTTTTACACGTAACTATAGTACTTAATATGATAATCTTGGTCGTTTTAAACACCATTTATATTACAGTTTTACACGTAACTATAGTACTTAATATGATAATCTTGGTCGTTTTAAACACCATTTATATTACAGTTTTACACGTAACTATAGTACTTAATATGATAATCTTGGTCGTTTTAAACACCATTTATATTACAGTTTTACACGTAACTATAGTACTTAATATGATAATCTTGGTCGTTTTAAACACCATTTATATTACAGTTTTACACGTAACTATAGTACTTAATATGATAATCTTGGTCGTTTTAAACACCATTTATATTACAGTTTTACACGTAACTATAGTACTTAATATGATAATCTTGGTCGTTTTAAACACCATTTATATTACAGTTTTACACGTAACTATAGTACTTAATATGATAATCTTGGTCGTTTTAAACACCATTTATATTACAGTTTTACACGTAACTATAGTACTTAATATGATAATCTTGGTCGTTTTAAACACCATTTATATTACAGTTTTACACGTAACTATAGTACTTAATATGATAATCTTGGTCGTTTTAAACACCATTTATATTACAGTTTTACACGTAACTATAGTACTTAATATGATAATCTTGGTCGTTTTAAACACCATTTATATTACAGTTTTACACGTAACTATAGTACTTAATATGATAATCTTGGTCGTTTTAAACACCATTTATATTACAGTTTTACACGTAACTATAGTACTTAATATGATAATCTTGGTCGTTTTAAACACCATTTATATTACAGTTTTACACGTAACTATAGTACTTAATATGATAATCTTGGTCGTTTTAAACACCATTTATATTACAGTTTTACACGTAACTATAGTACTTAATATGATAATCTTGGTCGTTTTAAACACCATTTATATTACAGTTTTACACGTAACTATAGTACTTAATATGATAATCTTGGTCGTTTTAAACACCATTTATATTACAGTTTTACACGTAACTATAGTACTTAATATGATAATCTTGGTCGTTTTAAACACCATTTATATTACAGTTTTACACGTAACTATAGTACTTAATATGATAATCTTGGTCGTTTTAAACACCATTTATATTACAGTTTTACACGTAACTATAGTACTTAATATGATAATCTTGGTCGTTTTAAACACCATTTATATTACAGTTTTACACGTAACTATAGTACTTAATATGATAATCTTGGTCGTTTTAAACACCATTTATATTACAGTTTTACACGTAACTATAGTACTTAATATGATAATCTTGGTCGTTTTAAACACCATTTATATTACAGTTTTACACGTAACTATAGTACTTAATATGATAATCTTGGTCGTTTTAAACACCATTTATATTACAGTTTTACACGTAACTATAGTACTTAATATGATAATCTTGGTCGTTTTAAACACCATTTATATTACAGTTTTACACGTAACTATAGTACTTAATATGATAATCTTGGTCGTTTTAAACACCATTTATATTACAGTTTTACACGTAACTATAGTACTTAATATGATAATCTTGGTCGTTTTAAACACCATTTATATTACAGTTTTACACGTAACTATAGTACTTAATATGATAATCTTGGTCGTTTTAAACACCATTTATATTACAGTTTTACACGTAACTATAGTACTTAATATGATAATCTTGGTCGTTTTAAACACCATTTATATTACAGTTTTACACGTAACTATAGTACTTAATATGATAATCTTGGTCGTTTTAAACACCATTTATATTACAGTTTTACACGTAACTATAGTACTTAATATGATAATCTTGGTCGTTTTAAACACCATTTATATTACAGTTTTACACGTAACTATAGTACTTAATATGATAATCTTGGTCGTTTTAAACACCATTTATATTACAGTTTTACACGTAACTATAGTACTTAATATGATAATCTTGGTCGTTTTAAACACCATTTATATTACAGTTTTACACGTAACTATAGTACTTAATATGATAATCTTGGTCGTTTTAAACACCATTTATATTACAGTTTTACACGTAACTATAGTACTTAATATGATAATCTTGGTCGTTTTAAACACCATTTATATTACAGTTTTACACGTAACTATAGTACTTAATATGATAATCTTGGTCGTTTTAAACACCATTTATATTACAGTTTTACACGTAACTATAGTACTTAATATGATAATCTTGGTCGTTTTAAACACCATTTATATTACAGTTTTACACGTAACTATAGTACTTAATATGATAATCTTGGTCGTTTTAAACACCATTTATATTACAGTTTTACACGTAACTATAGTACTTAATATGATAATCTTGGTCGTTTTAAACACCATTTATATTACAGTTTTACACGTAACTATAGTACTTAATATGATAATCTTGGTCGTTTTAAACACCATTTATATTACAGTTTTACACGTAACTATAGTACTTAATATGATAATCTTGGTCGTTTTAAACACCATTTATATTACAGTTTTACACGTAACTATAGTACTTAATATGATAATCTTGGTCGTTTTAAACACCATTTATATTACAGTTTTACACGTAACTATAGTACTTAATATGATAATCTTGGTCGTTTTAAACACCATTTATATTACAGTTTTACACGTAACTATAGTACTTAATATGATAATCTTGGTCGTTTTAAACACCATTTATATTACAGTTTTACACGTAACTATAGTACTTAATATGATAATCTTGGTCGTTTTAAACACCATTTATATTACAGTTTTACACGTAACTATAGTACTTAATATGATAATCTTGGTCGTTTTAAACACCATTTATATTACAGTTTTACACGTAACTATAGTACTTAATATGATAATCTTGGTCGTTTTAAACACCATTTATATTACAGTTTTACACGTAACTATAGTACTTAATATGATAATCTTGGTCGTTTTAAACACCATTTATATTACAGTTTTACACGTAACTATAGTACTTAATATGATAATCTTGGTCGTTTTAAACACCATTTATATTACAGTTTTACACGTAACTATAGTACTTAATATGATAATCTTGGTCGTTTTAAACACCATTTATATTACAGTTTTACACGTAACTATAGTACTTAATATGATAATCTTGGTCGTTTTAAACACCATTTATATTACAGTTTTACACGTAACTATAGTACTTAATATGATAATCTTGGTCGTTTTAAACACCATTTATATTACAGTTTTACACGTAACTATAGTACTTAATATGATAATCTTGGTCGTTTTAAACACCATTTATATTACAGTTTTACACGTAACTATAGTACTTAATATGATAATCTTGGTCGTTTTAAACACCATTTATATTACAGTTTTACACGTAACTATAGTACTTAATATGATAATCTTGGTCGTTTTAAACACCATTTATATTACAGTTTTACACGTAACTATAGTACTTAATATGATAATCTTGGTCGTTTTAAACACCATTTATATTACAGTTTTACACGTAACTATAGTACTTAATATGATAATCTTGGTCGTTTTAAACACCATTTATATTACAGTTTTACACGTAACTATAGTACTTAATATGATAATCTTGGTCGTTTTAAACACCATTTATATTACAGTTTTACACGTAACTATAGTACTTAATATGATAATCTTGGTCGTTTTAAACACCATTTATATTACAGTTTTACACGTAACTATAGTACTTAATATGATAATCTTGGTCGTTTTAAACACCATTTATATTACAGTTTTACACGTAACTATAGTACTTAATATGATAATCTTGGTCGTTTTAAACACCATTTATATTACAGTTTTACACGTAACTATAGTACTTAATATGATAATCTTGGTCGTTTTAAACACCATTTATATTACAGTTTTACACGTAACTATAGTACTTAATATGATAATCTTGGTCGTTTTAAACACCATTTATATTACAGTTTTACACGTAACTATAGTACTTAATATGATAATCTTGGTCGTTTTAAACACCATTTATATTACAGTTTTACACGTAACTATAGTACTTAATATGATAATCTTGGTCGTTTTAAACACCATTTATATTACAGTTTTACACGTAACTATAGTACTTAATATGATAATCTTGGTCGTTTTAAACACCATTTATATTACAGTTTTACACGTAACTATAGTACTTAATATGATAATCTTGGTCGTTTTAAACACCATTTATATTACAGTTTTACACGTAACTATAGTACTTAATATGATAATCTTGGTCGTTTTAAACACCATTTATATTACAGTTTTACACGTAACTATAGTACTTAATATGATAATCTTGGTCGTTTTAAACACCATTTATATTACAGTTTTACACGTAACTATAGTACTTAATATGATAATCTTGGTCGTTTTAAACACCATTTATATTACAGTTTTACACGTAACTATAGTACTTAATATGATAATCTTGGTCGTTTTAAACACCATTTATATTACAGTTTTACACGTAACTATAGTACTTAATATGATAATCTTGGTCGTTTTAAACACCATTTATATTACAGTTTTACACGTAACTATAGTACTTAATATGATAATCTTGGTCGTTTTAAACACCATTTATATTACAGTTTTACACGTAACTATAGTACTTAATATGATAATCTTGGTCGTTTTAAACACCATTTATATTACAGTTTTACACGTAACTATAGTACTTAATATGATAATCTTGGTCGTTTTAAACACCATTTATATTACAGTTTTACACGTAACTATAGTACTTAATATGATAATCTTGGTCGTTTTAAACACCATTTATATTACAGTTTTACACGTAACTATAGTACTTAATATGATAATCTTGGTCGTTTTAAACACCATTTATATTACAGTTTTACACGTAACTATAGTACTTAATATGATAATCTTGGTCGTTTTAAACACCATTTATATTACAGTTTTACACGTAACTATAGTACTTAATATGATAATCTTGGTCGTTTTAAACACCATTTATATTACAGTTTTACACGTAACTATAGTACTTAATATGATAATCTTGGTCGTTTTAAACACCATTTATATTACAGTTTTACACGTAACTATAGTACTTAATATGATAATCTTGGTCGTTTTAAACACCATTTATATTACAGTTTTACACGTAACTATAGTACTTAATATGATAATCTTGGTCGTTTTAAACACCATTTATATTACAGTTTTACACGTAACTATAGTACTTAATATGATAATCTTGGTCGTTTTAAACACCATTTATATTACAGTTTTACACGTAACTATAGTACTTAATATGATAATCTTGGTCGTTTTAAACACCATTTATATTACAGTTTTACACGTAACTATAGTACTTAATATGATAATCTTGGTCGTTTTAAACACCATTTATATTACAGTTTTACACGTAACTATAGTACTTAATATGATAATCTTGGTCGTTTTAAACACCATTTATATTACAGTTTTACACGTAACTATAGTACTTAATATGATAATCTTGGTCGTTTTAAACACCATTTATATTACAGTTTTACACGTAACTATAGTACTTAATATGATAATCTTGGTCGTTTTAAACACCATTTATATTACAGTTTTACACGTAACTATAGTACTTAATATGATAATCTTGGTCGTTTTAAACACCATTTATATTACAGTTTTACACGTAACTATAGTACTTAATATGATAATCTTGGTCGTTTTAAACACCATTTATATTACAGTTTTACACGTAACTATAGTACTTAATATGATAATCTTGGTCGTTTTAAACACCATTTATATTACAGTTTTACACGTAACTATAGTACTTAATATGATAATCTTGGTCGTTTTAAACACCATTTATATTACAGTTTTACACGTAACTATAGTACTTAATATGATAATCTTGGTCGTTTTAAACACCATTTATATTACAGTTTTACACGTAACTATAGTACTTAATATGATAATCTTGGTCGTTTTAAACACCATTTATATTACAGTTTTACACGTAACTATAGTACTTAATATGATAATCTTGGTCGTTTTAAACACCATTTATATTACAGTTTTACACGTAACTATAGTACTTAATATGATAATCTTGGTCGTTTTAAACACCATTTATATTACAGTTTTACACGTAACTATAGTACTTAATATGATAATCTTGGTCGTTTTAAACACCATTTATATTACAGTTTTACACGTAACTATAGTACTTAATATGATAATCTTGGTCGTTTTAAACACCATTTATATTACAGTTTTACACGTAACTATAGTACTTAATATGATAATCTTGGTCGTTTTAAACACCATTTATATTACAGTTTTACACGTAACTATAGTACTTAATATGATAATCTTGGTCGTTTTAAACACCATTTATATTACAGTTTTACACGTAACTATAGTACTTAATATGATAATCTTGGTCGTTTTAAACACCATTTATATTACAGTTTTACACGTAACTATAGTACTTAATATGATAATCTTGGTCGTTTTAAACACCATTTATATTACAGTTTTACACGTAACTATAGTACTTAATATGATAATCTTGGTCGTTTTAAACACCATTTATATTACAGTTTTACACGTAACTATAGTACTTAATATGATAATCTTGGTCGTTTTAAACACCATTTATATTACAGTTTTACACGTAACTATAGTACTTAATATGATAATCTTGGTCGTTTTAAACACCATTTATATTACAGTTTTACACGTAACTATAGTACTTAATATGATAATCTTGGTCGTTTTAAACACCATTTATATTACAGTTTTACACGTAACTATAGTACTTAATATGATAATCTTGGTCGTTTTAAACACCATTTATATTACAGTTTTACACGTAACTATAGTACTTAATATGATAATCTTGGTCGTTTTAAACACCATTTATATTACAGTTTTACACGTAACTATAGTACTTAATATGATAATCTTGGTCGTTTTAAACACCATTTATATTACAGTTTTACACGTAACTATAGTACTTAATATGATAATCTTGGTCGTTTTAAACACCATTTATATTACAGTTTTACACGTAACTATAGTACTTAATATGATAATCTTGGTCGTTTTAAACACCATTTATATTACAGTTTTACACGTAACTATAGTACTTAATATGATAATCTTGGTCGTTTTAAACACCATTTATATTACAGTTTTACACGTAACTATAGTACTTAATATGATAATCTTGGTCGTTTTAAACACCATTTATATTACAGTTTTACACGTAACTATAGTACTTAATATGATAATCTTGGTCGTTTTAAACACCATTTATATTACAGTTTTACACGTAACTATAGTACTTAATATGATAATCTTGGTCGTTTTAAACACCATTTATATTACAGTTTTACACGTAACTATAGTACTTAATATGATAATCTTGGTCGTTTTAAACACCATTTATATTACAGTTTTACACGTAACTATAGTACTTAATATGATAATCTTGGTCGTTTTAAACACCATTTATATTACAGTTTTACACGTAACTATAGTACTTAATATGATAATCTTGGTCGTTTTAAACACCATTTATATTACAGTTTTACACGTAACTATAGTACTTAATATGATAATCTTGGTCGTTTTAAACACCATTTATATTACAGTTTTACACGTAACTATAGTACTTAATATGATAATCTTGGTCGTTTTAAACACCATTTATATTACAGTTTTACACGTAACTATAGTACTTAATATGATAATCTTGGTCGTTTTAAACACCATTTATATTACAGTTTTACACGTAACTATAGTACTTAATATGATAATCTTGGTCGTTTTAAACACCATTTATATTACAGTTTTACACGTAACTATAGTACTTAATATGATAATCTTGGTCGTTTTAAACACCATTTATATTACAGTTTTACACGTAACTATAGTACTTAATATGATAATCTTGGTCGTTTTAAACACCATTTATATTACAGTTTTACACGTAACTATAGTACTTAATATGATAATCTTGGTCGTTTTAAACACCATTTATATTACAGTTTTACACGTAACTATAGTACTTAATATGATAATCTTGGTCGTTTTAAACACCATTTATATTACAGTTTTACACGTAACTATAGTACTTAATATGATAATCTTGGTCGTTTTAAACACCATTTATATTACAGTTTTACACGTAACTATAGTACTTAATATGATAATCTTGGTCGTTTTAAACACCATTTATATTACAGTTTTACACGTAACTATAGTACTTAATATGATAATCTTGGTCGTTTTAAACACCATTTATATTACAGTTTTACACGTAACTATAGTACTTAATATGATAATCTTGGTCGTTTTAAACACCATTTATATTACAGTTTTACACGTAACTATAGTACTTAATATGATAATCTTGGTCGTTTTAAACACCATTTATATTACAGTTTTACACGTAACTATAGTACTTAATATGATAATCTTGGTCGTTTTAAACACCATTTATATTACAGTTTTACACGTAACTATAGTACTTAATATGATAATCTTGGTCGTTTTAAACACCATTTATATTACAGTTTTACACGTAACTATAGTACTTAATATGATAATCTTGGTCGTTTTAAACACCATTTATATTACAGTTTTACACGTAACTATAGTACTTAATATGATAATCTTGGTCGTTTTAAACACCATTTATATTACAGTTTTACACGTAACTATAGTACTTAATATGATAATCTTGGTCGTTTTAAACACCATTTATATTACAGTTTTACACGTAACTATAGTACTTAATATGATAATCTTGGTCGTTTTAAACACCATTTATATTACAGTTTTACACGTAACTATAGTACTTAATATGATAATCTTGGTCGTTTTAAACACCATTTATATTACAGTTTTACACGTAACTATAGTACTTAATATGATAATCTTGGTCGTTTTAAACACCATTTATATTACAGTTTTACACGTAACTATAGTACTTAATATGATAATCTTGGTCGTTTTAAACACCATTTATATTACAGTTTTACACGTAACTATAGTACTTAATATGATAATCTTGGTCGTTTTAAACACCATTTATATTACAGTTTTACACGTAACTATAGTACTTAATATGATAATCTTGGTCGTTTTAAACACCATTTATATTACAGTTTTACACGTAACTATAGTACTTAATATGATAATCTTGGTCGTTTTAAACACCATTTATATTACAGTTTTACACGTAACTATAGTACTTAATATGATAATCTTGGTCGTTTTAAACACCATTTATATTACAGTTTTACACGTAACTATAGTACTTAATATGATAATCTTGGTCGTTTTAAACACCATTTATATTACAGTTTTACACGTAACTATAGTACTTAATATGATAATCTTGGTCGTTTTAAACACCATTTATATTACAGTTTTACACGTAACTATAGTACTTAATATGATAATCTTGGTCGTTTTAAACACCATTTATATTACAGTTTTACACGTAACTATAGTACTTAATATGATAATCTTGGTCGTTTTAAACACCATTTATATTACAGTTTTACACGTAACTATAGTACTTAATATGATAATCTTGGTCGTTTTAAACACCATTTATATTACAGTTTTACACGTAACTATAGTACTTAATATGATAATCTTGGTCGTTTTAAACACCATTTATATTACAGTTTTACACGTAACTATAGTACTTAATATGATAATCTTGGTCGTTTTAAACACCATTTATATTACAGTTTTACACGTAACTATAGTACTTAATATGATAATCTTGGTCGTTTTAAACACCATTTATATTACAGTTTTACACGTAACTATAGTACTTAATATGATAATCTTGGTCGTTTTAAACACCATTTATATTACAGTTTTACACGTAACTATAGTACTTAATATGATAATCTTGGTCGTTTTAAACACCATTTATATTACAGTTTTACACGTAACTATAGTACTTAATATGATAATCTTGGTCGTTTTAAACACCATTTATATTACAGTTTTACACGTAACTATAGTACTTAATATGATAATCTTGGTCGTTTTAAACACCATTTATATTACAGTTTTACACGTAACTATAGTACTTAATATGATAATCTTGGTCGTTTTAAACACCATTTATATTACAGTTTTACACGTAACTATAGTACTTAATATGATAATCTTGGTCGTTTTAAACACCATTTATATTACAGTTTTACACGTAACTATAGTACTTAATATGATAATCTTGGTCGTTTTAAACACCATTTATATTACAGTTTTACACGTAACTATAGTACTTAATATGATAATCTTGGTCGTTTTAAACACCATTTATATTACAGTTTTACACGTAACTATAGTACTTAATATGATAATCTTGGTCGTTTTAAACACCATTTATATTACAGTTTTACACGTAACTATAGTACTTAATATGATAATCTTGGTCGTTTTAAACACCATTTATATTACAGTTTTACACGTAACTATAGTACTTAATATGATAATCTTGGTCGTTTTAAACACCATTTATATTACAGTTTTACACGTAACTATAGTACTTAATATGATAATCTTGGTCGTTTTAAACACCATTTATATTACAGTTTTACACGTAACTATAGTACTTAATATGATAATCTTGGTCGTTTTAAACACCATTTATATTACAGTTTTACACGTAACTATAGTACTTAATATGATAATCTTGGTCGTTTTAAACACCATTTATATTACAGTTTTACACGTAACTATAGTACTTAATATGATAATCTTGGTCGTTTTAAACACCATTTATATTACAGTTTTACACGTAACTATAGTACTTAATATGATAATCTTGGTCGTTTTAAACACCATTTATATTACAGTTTTACACGTAACTATAGTACTTAATATGATAATCTTGGTCGTTTTAAACACCATTTATATTACAGTTTTACACGTAACTATAGTACTTAATATGATAATCTTGGTCGTTTTAAACACCATTTATATTACAGTTTTACACGTAACTATAGTACTTAATATGATAATCTTGGTCGTTTTAAACACCATTTATATTACAGTTTTACACGTAACTATAGTACTTAATATGATAATCTTGGTCGTTTTAAACACCATTTATATTACAGTTTTACACGTAACTATAGTACTTAATATGATAATCTTGGTCGTTTTAAACACCATTTATATTACAGTTTTACACGTAACTATAGTACTTAATATGATAATCTTGGTCGTTTTAAACACCATTTATATTACAGTTTTACACGTAACTATAGTACTTAATATGATAATCTTGGTCGTTTTAAACACCATTTATATTACAGTTTTACACGTAACTATAGTACTTAATATGATAATCTTGGTCGTTTTAAACACCATTTATATTACAGTTTTACACGTAACTATAGTACTTAATATGATAATCTTGGTCGTTTTAAACACCATTTATATTACAGTTTTACACGTAACTATAGTACTTAATATGATAATCTTGGTCGTTTTAAACACCATTTATATTACAGTTTTACACGTAACTATAGTACTTAATATGATAATCTTGGTCGTTTTAAACACCATTTATATTACAGTTTTACACGTAACTATAGTACTTAATATGATAATCTTGGTCGTTTTAAACACCATTTATATTACAGTTTTACACGTAACTATAGTACTTAATATGATAATCTTGGTCGTTTTAAACACCATTTATATTACAGTTTTACACGTAACTATAGTACTTAATATGATAATCTTGGTCGTTTTAAACACCATTTATATTACAGTTTTACACGTAACTATAGTACTTAATATGATAATCTTGGTCGTTTTAAACACCATTTATATTACAGTTTTACACGTAACTATAGTACTTAATATGATAATCTTGGTCGTTTTAAACACCATTTATATTACAGTTTTACACGTAACTATAGTACTTAATATGATAATCTTGGTCGTTTTAAACACCATTTATATTACAGTTTTACACGTAACTATAGTACTTAATATGATAATCTTGGTCGTTTTAAACACCATTTATATTACAGTTTTACACGTAACTATAGTACTTAATATGATAATCTTGGTCGTTTTAAACACCATTTATATTACAGTTTTACACGTAACTATAGTACTTAATATGATAATCTTGGTCGTTTTAAACACCATTTATATTACAGTTTTACACGTAACTATAGTACTTAATATGATAATCTTGGTCGTTTTAAACACCATTTATATTACAGTTTTACACGTAACTATAGTACTTAATATGATAATCTTGGTCGTTTTAAACACCATTTATATTACAGTTTTACACGTAACTATAGTACTTAATATGATAATCTTGGTCGTTTTAAACACCATTTATATTACAGTTTTACACGTAACTATAGTACTTAATATGATAATCTTGGTCGTTTTAAACACCATTTATATTACAGTTTTACACGTAACTATAGTACTTAATATGATAATCTTGGTCGTTTTAAACACCATTTATATTACAGTTTTACACGTAACTATAGTACTTAATATGATAATCTTGGTCGTTTTAAACACCATTTATATTACAGTTTTACACGTAACTATAGTACTTAATATGATAATCTTGGTCGTTTTAAACACCATTTATATTACAGTTTTACACGTAACTATAGTACTTAATATGATAATCTTGGTCGTTTTAAACACCATTTATATTACAGTTTTACACGTAACTATAGTACTTAATATGATAATCTTGGTCGTTTTAAACACCATTTATATTACAGTTTTACACGTAACTATAGTACTTAATATGATAATCTTGGTCGTTTTAAACACCATTTATATTACAGTTTTACACGTAACTATAGTACTTAATATGATAATCTTGGTCGTTTTAAACACCATTTATATTACAGTTTTACACGTAACTATAGTACTTAATATGATAATCTTGGTCGTTTTAAACACCATTTATATTACAGTTTTACACGTAACTATAGTACTTAATATGATAATCTTGGTCGTTTTAAACACCATTTATATTACAGTTTTACACGTAACTATAGTACTTAATATGATAATCTTGGTCGTTTTAAACACCATTTATATTACAGTTTTACACGTAACTATAGTACTTAATATGATAATCTTGGTCGTTTTAAACACCATTTATATTACAGTTTTACACGTAACTATAGTACTTAATATGATAATCTTGGTCGTTTTAAACACCATTTATATTACAGTTTTACACGTAACTATAGTACTTAATATGATAATCTTGGTCGTTTTAAACACCATTTATATTACAGTTTTACACGTAACTATAGTACTTAATATGATAATCTTGGTCGTTTTAAACACCATTTATATTACAGTTTTACACGTAACTATAGTACTTAATATGATAATCTTGGTCGTTTTAAACACCATTTATATTACAGTTTTACACGTAACTATAGTACTTAATATGATAATCTTGGTCGTTTTAAACACCATTTATATTACAGTTTTACACGTAACTATAGTACTTAATATGATAATCTTGGTCGTTTTAAACACCATTTATATTACAGTTTTACACGTAACTATAGTACTTAATATGATAATCTTGGTCGTTTTAAACACCATTTATATTACAGTTTTACACGTAACTATAGTACTTAATATGATAATCTTGGTCGTTTTAAACACCATTTATATTACAGTTTTACACGTAACTATAGTACTTAATATGATAATCTTGGTCGTTTTAAACACCATTTATATTACAGTTTTACACGTAACTATAGTACTTAATATGATAATCTTGGTCGTTTTAAACACCATTTATATTACAGTTTTACACGTAACTATAGTACTTAATATGATAATCTTGGTCGTTTTAAACACCATTTATATTACAGTTTTACACGTAACTATAGTACTTAATATGATAATCTTGGTCGTTTTAAACACCATTTATATTACAGTTTTACACGTAACTATAGTACTTAATATGATAATCTTGGTCGTTTTAAACACCATTTATATTACAGTTTTACACGTAACTATAGTACTTAATATGATAATCTTGGTCGTTTTAAACACCATTTATATTACAGTTTTACACGTAACTATAGTACTTAATATGATAATCTTGGTCGTTTTAAACACCATTTATATTACAGTTTTACACGTAACTATAGTACTTAATATGATAATCTTGGTCGTTTTAAACACCATTTATATTACAGTTTTACACGTAACTATAGTACTTAATATGATAATCTTGGTCGTTTTAAACACCATTTATATTACAGTTTTACACGTAACTATAGTACTTAATATGATAATCTTGGTCGTTTTAAACACCATTTATATTACAGTTTTACACGTAACTATAGTACTTAATATGATAATCTTGGTCGTTTTAAACACCATTTATATTACAGTTTTACACGTAACTATAGTACTTAATATGATAATCTTGGTCGTTTTAAACACCATTTATATTACAGTTTTACACGTAACTATAGTACTTAATATGATAATCTTGGTCGTTTTAAACACCATTTATATTACAGTTTTACACGTAACTATAGTACTTAATATGATAATCTTGGTCGTTTTAAACACCATTTATATTACAGTTTTACACGTAACTATAGTACTTAATATGATAATCTTGGTCGTTTTAAACACCATTTATATTACAGTTTTACACGTAACTATAGTACTTAATATGATAATCTTGGTCGTTTTAAACACCATTTATATTACAGTTTTACACGTAACTATAGTACTTAATATGATAATCTTGGTCGTTTTAAACACCATTTATATTACAGTTTTACACGTAACTATAGTACTTAATATGATAATCTTGGTCGTTTTAAACACCATTTATATTACAGTTTTACACGTAACTATAGTACTTAATATGATAATCTTGGTCGTTTTAAACACCATTTATATTACAGTTTTACACGTAACTATAGTACTTAATATGATAATCTTGGTCGTTTTAAACACCATTTATATTACAGTTTTACACGTAACTATAGTACTTAATATGATAATCTTGGTCGTTTTAAACACCATTTATATTACAGTTTTACACGTAACTATAGTACTTAATATGATAATCTTGGTCGTTTTAAACACCATTTATATTACAGTTTTACACGTAACTATAGTACTTAATATGATAATCTTGGTCGTTTTAAACACCATTTATATTACAGTTTTACACGTAACTATAGTACTTAATATGATAATCTTGGTCGTTTTAAACACCATTTATATTACAGTTTTACACGTAACTATATTAATGGAACTTAATATGATAACCTTTGTCGTTTTAAACACCATTTATATTACAGTTTTACACGTAACTATAGTACTTAATATGATAATCTTGGTCGTTTTAAACACCATTTATATTACAGTTTTACACGTAACTATAGTACTTAATATGATAATCTTGGTCGTTTTAAACACCATTTATATTACAGTTTTACACGTAACTATAGTACTTAATATGATAATCTTGGTCGTTTTAAACACCATTTATATTACAGTTTTACACGTAACTATAGTACTTAATATGATAATCTTGGTCGTTTTAAACACCATTTATATTACAGTTTTACACGTAACTATAGTACTTAATATGATAATCTTGGTCGTTTTAAACACCATTTATATTACAGTTTTACACGTAACTATAGTACTTAATATGATAATCTTGGTCGTTTTAAACACCATTTATATTACAGTTTTACACGTAACTATAGTACTTAATATGATAATCTTGGTCGTTTTAAACACCATTTATATTACAGTTTTACACGTAACTATAGTACTTAATATGATAATCTTGGTCGTTTTAAACACCATTTATATTACAGTTTTACACGTAACTATAGTACTTAATATGATAATCTTGGTCGTTTTAAACACCATTTATATTACAGTTTTACACGTAACTATAGTACTTAATATGATAATCTTGGTCGTTTTAAACACCATTTATATTACAGTTTTACACGTAACTATAGTACTTAATATGATAATCTTGGTCGTTTTAAACACCATTTATATTACAGTTTTACACGTAACTATAGTACTTAATATGATAATCTTGGTCGTTTTAAACACCATTTATATTACAGTTTTACACGTAACTATAGTACTTAATATGATAATCTTGGTCGTTTTAAACACCATTTATATTACAGTTTTACACGTAACTATAGTACTTAATATGATAATCTTGGTCGTTTTAAACACCATTTATATTACAGTTTTACACGTAACTATAGTACTTAATATGATAATCTTGGTCGTTTTAAACACCATTTATATTACAGTTTTACACGTAACTATAGTACTTAATATGATAATCTTGGTCGTTTTAAACACCATTTATATTACAGTTTTACACGTAACTATAGTACTTAATATGATAATCTTGGTCGTTTTAAACACCATTTATATTACAGTTTTACACGTAACTATAGTACTTAATATGATAATCTTGGTCGTTTTAAACACCATTTATATTACAGTTTTACACGTAACTATAGTACTTAATATGATAATCTTGGTCGTTTTAAACACCATTTATATTACAGTTTTACACGTAACTATAGTACTTAATATGATAATCTTGGTCGTTTTAAACACCATTTATATTACAGTTTTACACGTAACTATAGTACTTAATATGATAATCTTGGTCGTTTTAAACACCATTTATATTACAGTTTTACACGTAACTATAGTACTTAATATGATAATCTTGGTCGTTTTAAACACCATTTATATTACAGTTTTACACGTAACTATAGTACTTAATATGATAATCTTGGTCGTTTTAAACACCATTTATATTACAGTTTTACACGTAACTATAGTACTTAATATGATAATCTTGGTCGTTTTAAACACCATTTATATTACAGTTTTACACGTAACTATAGTACTTAATATGATAATCTTGGTCGTTTTAAACACCATTTATATTACAGTTTTACACGTAACTATAGTACTTAATATGATAATCTTGGTCGTTTTAAACACCATTTATATTACAGTTTTACACGTAACTATAGTACTTAATATGATAATCTTGGTCGTTTTAAACACCATTTATATTACAGTTTTACACGTAACTATAGTACTTAATATGATAATCTTGGTCGTTTTAAACACCATTTATATTACAGTTTTACACGTAACTATAGTACTTAATATGATAATCTTGGTCGTTTTAAACACCATTTATATTACAGTTTTACACGTAACTATAGTACTTAATATGATAACCTTGGTCGTCGTTAAACACCATTTATATTACAGTTTTACACGTAACGTAACTATAGTACTTAATATGATAATCTTGGTCGTTTTAAACACCATTTATATTACAGTTTTACACGTAACTATAGTACTTAATATGATAATCTTGGTCGTTTTAAACACCATTTATATTACAGTTTTACACGTAACTATAGTACTTAATATGATAATCTTGGTCGTTTTAAACACCATTTATATTACAGTTTTACACGTAACTATAGTACTTAATATGATAATCTTGGTCGTTTTAAACACCATTTATATTACAGTTTTACACGTAACTATAGTACTTAATATGATAATCTTGGTCGTTTTAAACACCATTTATATTACAGTTTTACACGTAACTATAGTACTTAATATGATAATCTTGGTCGTTTTAAACACCATTTATATTACAGTTTTACACGTAACTATAGTACTTAATATGATAATCTTGGTCGTTTTAAACACCATTTATATTACAGTTTTACACGTAACTATAGTACTTAATATGATAATCTTGGTCGTTTTAAACACCATTTATATTACAGTTTTACACGTAACTATAGTACTTAATATGATAATCTTGGTCGTTTTAAACACCATTTATATTACAGTTTTACACGTAACTATAGTACTTAATATGATAATCTTGGTCGTTTTAAACACCATTTATATTACAGTTTTACACGTAACTATAGTACTTAATATGATAATCTTGGTCGTTTTAAACACCATTTATATTACAGTTTTACACGTAACTATAGTACTTAATATGATAATCTTGGTCGTTTTAAACACCATTTATATTACAGTTTTACACGTAACTATAGTACTTAATATGATAATCTTGGTCGTTTTAAACACCATTTATATTACAGTTTTACACGTAACTATAGTACTTAATATGATAATCTTGGTCGTTTTAAACACCATTTATATTACAGTTTTACACGTAACTATAGTACTTAATATGATAATCTTGGTCGTTTTAAACACCATTTATATTACAGTTTTACACGTAACTATAGTACTTAATATGATAATCTTGGTCGTTTTAAACACCATTTATATTACAGTTTTACACGTAACTATAGTACTTAATATGATAATCTTGGTCGTTTTAAACACCATTTATATTACAGTTTTACACGTAACTATAGTACTTAATATGATAATCTTGGTCGTTTTAAACACCATTTATATTACAGTTTTACACGTAACTATAGTACTTAATATGATAATCTTGGTCGTTTTAAACACCATTTATATTACAGTTTTACACGTAACTATAGTACTTAATATGATAATCTTGGTCGTTTTAAACACCATTTATATTACAGTTTTACACGTAACTATAGTACTTAATATGATAATCTTGGTCGTTTTAAACACCATTTATATTACAGTTTTACACGTAACTATAGTACTTAATATGATAATCTTGGTCGTTTTAAACACCATTTATATTACAGTTTTACACGTAACTATAGTACTTAATATGATAATCTTGGTCGTTTTAAACACCATTTATATTACAGTTTTACACGTAACTATAGTACTTAATATGATAATCTTGGTCGTTTTAAACACCATTTATATTACAGTTTTACACGTAACTATAGTACTTAATATGATAATCTTGGTCGTTTTAAACACCATTTATATTACAGTTTTACACGTAACTATAGTACTTAATATGATAATCTTGGTCGTTTTAAACACCATTTATATTACAGTTTTACACGTAACTATAGTACTTAATATGATAATCTTGGTCGTTTTAAACACCATTTATATTACAGTTTTACACGTAACTATAGTACTTAATATGATAATCTTGGTCGTTTTAAACACCATTTATATTACAGTTTTACACGTAACTATAGTACTTAATATGATAATCTTGGTCGTTTTAAACACCATTTATATTACAGTTTTACACGTAACTATAGTACTTAATATGATAATCTTGGTCGTTTTAAACACCATTTATATTACAGTTTTACACGTAACTATAGTACTTAATATGATAATCTTGGTCGTTTTAAACACCATTTATATTACAGTTTTACACGTAACTATAGTACTTAATATGATAATCTTGGTCGTTTTAAACACCATTTATATTACAGTTTTACACGTAACTATAGTACTTAATATGATAATCTTGGTCGTTTTAAACACCATTTATATTACAGTTTTACACGTAACTATAGTACTTAATATGATAATCTTGGTCGTTTTAAACACCATTTATATTACAGTTTTACACGTAACTATAGTACTTAATATGATAATCTTGGTCGTTTTAAACACCATTTATATTACAGTTTTACACGTAACTATAGTACTTAATATGATAATCTTGGTCGTTTTAAACACCATTTATATTACAGTTTTACACGTAACTATAGTACTTAATATGATAATCTTGGTCGTTTTAAACACCATTTATATTACAGTTTTACACGTAACTATAGTACTTAATATGATAATCTTGGTCGTTTTAAACACCATTTATATTACAGTTTTACACGTAACTATAGTACTTAATATGATAATCTTGGTCGTTTTAAACACCATTTATATTACAGTTTTACACGTAACTATAGTACTTAATATGATAATCTTGGTCGTTTTAAACACCATTTATATTACAGTTTTACACGTAACTATAGTACTTAATATGATAATCTTGGTCGTTTTAAACACCATTTATATTACAGTTTTACACGTAACTATAGTACTTAATATGATAATCTTGGTCGTTTTAAACACCATTTATATTACAGTTTTACACGTAACTATAGTACTTAATATGATAATCTTGGTCGTTTTAAACACCATTTATATTACAGTTTTACACGTAACTATAGTACTTAATATGATAATCTTGGTCGTTTTAAACACCATTTATATTACAGTTTTACACGTAACTATAGTACTTAATATGATAATCTTGGTCGTTTTAAACACCATTTATATTACAGTTTTACACGTAACTATAGTACTTAATATGATAATCTTGGTCGTTTTAAACACCATTTATATTACAGTTTTACACGTAACTATAGTACTTAATATGATAATCTTGGTCGTTTTAAACACCATTTATATTACAGTTTTACACGTAACTATAGTACTTAATATGATAATCTTGGTCGTTTTAAACACCATTTATATTACAGTTTTACACGTAACTATAGTACTTAATATGATAATCTTGGTCGTTTTAAACACCATTTATATTACAGTTTTACACGTAACTATAGTACTTAATATGATAATCTTGGTCGTTTTAAACACCATTTATATTACAGTTTTACACGTAACTATAGTACTTAATATGATAATCTTGGTCGTTTTAAACACCATTTATATTACAGTTTTACACGTAACTATAGTACTTAATATGATAATCTTGGTCGTTTTAAACACCATTTATATTACAGTTTTACACGTAACTATAGTACTTAATATGATAATCTTGGTCGTTTTAAATACACCATTTATATTACAGTTTTACACGTAACTATAGCACTTAATATGATAATCTTGGTCGTTTTAAACACCATTTATATTACAGTTTTACACGTAACTATAGTACTTAATATGATAATCTTGGTCGTTTTAAACACCATTTATATTACAGTTTTACACGTAACTATAGTACTTAATATGATAATCTTGGTCGTTTTAAACACCATTTATATTACAGTTTTACACGTAACTATAGTACTTAATATGATAATCTTGGTCGTTTTAAACACCATTTATATTACAGTTTTACACGTAACTATAGTACTTAATATGATAATCTTGGTCGTTTTAAACACCATTTATATTACAGTTTTACACGTAACTATAGTACTTAATATGATAATCTTGGTCGTTTTAAACACCATTTATATTACAGTTTTACACGTAACTATAGTACTTAATATGATAATCTTGGTCGTTTTAAACACCATTTATATTACAGTTTTACACGTAACTATAGTACTTAATATGATAATCTTGGTCGTTTTAAACACCATTTATATTACAGTTTTACACGTAACTATAGTACTTAATATGATAATCTTGGTCGTTTTAAACACCATTTATATTACAGTTTTACACGTAACTATAGTACTTAATATGATAATCTTGGTCGTTTTAAACACCATTTATATTACAGTTTTACACGTAACTATAGTACTTAATATGATAATCTTGGTCGTTTTAAACACCATTTATATTACAGTTTTACACGTAACTATAGTACTTAATATGATAATCTTGGTCGTTTTAAACACCATTTATATTACAGTTTTACACGTAACTATAGTACTTAATATGATAATCTTGGTCGTTTTAAACACCATTTATATTACAGTTTTACACGTAACTATAGTACTTAATATGATAATCTTGGTCGTTTTAAACACCATTTATATTACAGTTTTACACGTAACTATAGTACTTAATATGATAATCTTGGTCGTTTTAAACACCATTTATATTACAGTTTTACACGTAACTATAGTACTTAATATGATAATCTTGGTCGTTTTAAACACCATTTATATTACAGTTTTACACGTAACTATAGTACTTAATATGATAATCTTGGTCGTTTTAAACACCATTTATATTACAGTTTTACACGTAACTATAGTACTTAATATGATAATCTTGGTCGTTTTAAACACCATTTATATTACAGTTTTACACGTAACTATAGTACTTAATATGATAATCTTGGTCGTTTTAAACACCATTTATATTACAGTTTTACACGTAACTATAGTACTTAATATGATAATCTTGGTCGTTTTAAACACCATTTATATTACAGTTTTACACGTAACTATAGTACTTAATATGATAATCTTGGTCGTTTTAAACACCATTTATATTACAGTTTTACACGTAACTATAGTACTTAATATGATAATCTTGGTCGTTTTAAACACCATTTATATTACAGTTTTACACGTAACTATAGTACTTAATATGATAATCTTGGTCGTTTTAAACACCATTTATATTACAGTTTTACACGTAACTATAGTACTTAATATGATAATCTTGGTCGTTTTAAACACCATTTATATTACAGTTTTACACGTAACTATAGTACTTAATATGATAATCTTGGTCGTTTTAAACACCATTTATATTACAGTTTTACACGTAACTATAGTACTTAATATGATAATCTTGGTCGTTTTAAACACCATTTATATTACAGTTTTACACGTAACTATAGTACTTAATATGATAATCTTGGTCGTTTTAAACACCATTTATATTACAGTTTTACACGTAACTATAGTACTTAATATGATAATCTTGGTCGTTTTAAACACCATTTATATTACAGTTTTACACGTAACTATAGTACTTAATATGATAATCTTGGTCGTTTTAAACACCATTTATATTACAGTTTTACACGTAACTATAGTACTTAATATGATAATCTTGGTCGTTTTAAACACCATTTATATTACAGTTTTACACGTAACTATAGTACTTAATATGATAATCTTGGTCGTTTTAAACACCATTTATATTACAGTTTTACACGTAACTATAGTACTTAATATGATAATCTTGGTCGTTTTAAACACCATTTATATTACAGTTTTACACGTAACTATAGTACTTAATATGATAATCTTGGTCGTTTTAAACACCATTTATATTACAGTTTTACACGTAACTATAGTACTTAATATGATAATCTTGGTCGTTTTAAACACCATTTATATTACAGTTTTACACGTAACTATAGTACTTAATATGATAATCTTGGTCGTTTTAAACACCATTTATATTACAGTTTTACACGTAACTATAGTACTTAATATGATAATCTTGGTCGTTTTAAACACCATTTATATTACAGTTTTACACGTAACTATAGTACTTAATATGATAATCTTGGTCGTTTTAAACACCATTTATATTACAGTTTTACACGTAACTATAGTACTTAATATGATAATCTTGGTCGTTTTAAACACCATTTATATTACAGTTTTACACGTAACTATAGTACTTAATATGATAATCTTGGTCGTTTTAAACACCATTTATATTACAGTTTTACACGTAACTATAGTACTTAATATGATAATCTTGGTCGTTTTAAACACCATTTATATTACAGTTTTACACGTAACTATAGTACTTAATATGATAATCTTGGTCGTTTTAAACACCATTTATATTACAGTTTTACACGTAACTATAGTACTTAATATGATAATCTTGGTCGTTTTAAACACCATTTATATTACAGTTTTACACGTAACTATAGTACTTAATATGATAATCTTGGTCGTTTTAAACACCATTTATATTACAGTTTTACACGTAACTATAGTACTTAATATGATAATCTTGGTCGTTTTAAACACCATTTATATTACAGTTTTACACGTAACTATAGTACTTAATATGATAATCTTGGTCGTTTTAAACACCATTTATATTACAGTTTTACACGTAACTATAGTACTTAATATGATAATCTTGGTCGTTTTAAACACCATTTATATTACAGTTTTACACGTAACTATAGTACTTAATATGATAATCTTGGTCGTTTTAAACACCATTTATATTACAGTTTTACACGTAACTATAGTACTTAATATGATAATCTTGGTCGTTTTAAACACCATTTATATTACAGTTTTACACGTAACTATAGTACTTAATATGATAATCTTGGTCGTTTTAAACACCATTTATATTACAGTTTTACACGTAACTATAGTACTTAATATGATAATCTTGGTCGTTTTAAACACCATTTATATTACAGTTTTACACGTAACTATAGTACTTAATATGATAATCTTGGTCGTTTTAAACACCATTTATATTACAGTTTTACACGTAACTATAGTACTTAATATGATAATCTTGGTCGTTTTAAACACCATTTATATTACAGTTTTACACGTAACTATAGTACTTAATATGATAATCTTGGTCGTTTTAAACACCATTTATATTACAGTTTTACACGTAACTATAGTACTTAATATGATAATCTTGGTCGTTTTAAACACCATTTATATTACAGTTTTACACGTAACTATAGTACCTAATATGATAATCTTGGTCGTTTTAAACACCATTTATATTACAGTTTTACACGTAACTATAGTACTTAATATGATAATCTTGGTCGTTTTAAACACCATTTATATTACAGTTTTACACGTAACTATAGTACTTAATATGATAATCTTGGTCGTTTTAAACACCATTTATATTACAGTTTTACACGTAACTATAGTACTTAATATGATAATCTTGGTCGTTTTAAACACCATTTATATTACAGTTTTACACGTAACTATAGTACTTAATATGATAATCTTGGTCGTTTTAAACACCATTTATATTACAGTTTTACACGTAACTATAGTACTTAATATGATAATCTTGGTCGTTTTAAACACCATTTATATTACAGTTTTACACGTAACTATAGTACTTAATATGATAATCTTGGTCGTTTTAAACACCATTTATATTACAGTTTTACACGTAACTATAGTACTTAATATGATAATCTTGGTCGTTTTAAACACCATTTATATTACAGTTTTACACGTAACTATAGTACTTAATATGATAATCTTGGTCGTTTTAAACACCATTTATATTACAGTTTTACACGTAACTATAGTACTTAATATGATAATCTTGGTCGTTTTAAACACCATTTATATTACAGTTTTACACGTAACTATAGTACTTAATATGATAATCTTGGTCGTTTTAAACACCATTTATATTACAGTTTTACACGTAACTATAGTACTTAATATGATAATCTTGGTCGTTTTAAACACCATTTATATTACAGTTTTACACGTAACTATAGTACTTAATATGATAATCTTGGTCGTTTTAAACACCATTTATATTACAGTTTTACACGTAACTATAGTACTTAATATGATAATCTTGGTGTATTAAACACCATTTATATTACAGTTTTACACGTAACTATAGTACTTAATATGATAATCTTGGTCGTTTTAAACACCATTTATATTACAGTTTTACACGTAACTATAGTACCTAATATGATAATCTTGGTCGTTTTAAACACCATTTATATTACAGTTTTACACGTAACTATAATACTTAATATGATAATCTTGGTCGTTTTAAACACCATTTATATTACAGTTTTACACGTAACTATAGTACTTAATATGATAATCTTGGTCGTTTTAAACACCATTTATATTACAGTTTTACACGTAACTATAGTACTTAATATGATAATCTTGGTCGTTTTAAACACCATTTATATTACAGTTTTACACGTAACTATAGTACTTAATATGATAATCTTGGTCGTTTTAAACACCATTTATATTACAGTTTTACAAATAACTATAGTACTTAATATGATAATCTTGGTCGTTCTAAACACCATTTATATTACAGTTTTACACGTGACTATAGTACTTAATATGATAATCTTCGTGTATTAAACACCATTTATATTACAGTTTTACACGTAACTATAGTACTTAATATGATAACTTTGGTCGTTTTAAACACCATTTATATTACAGTTTTACAAATAACTATAGTACTTAATATGATAACTTTGGTCGTTTTAAACACCATTTATATTACAGTTTTACACGTAACTATAGTACTTAATATGATAATCTTGGTCGTTTTAAACACCATTTATATTACAGTTTTACACGTAACTATAGTACTTAATATGATAATCTTGGTCGTTCTAAACACCATTTATATTACAGTTTTACACGTGACTATAGTACTTAATATGATAATCTTGGTCGTTTTAAACACCATTTATATTACAGTTTTACACGTAACTATAGTACCTAATATGATAATCTTGGTCGTTTTAAACACCATTTATATTACAGTTTTACACGTAACTATAGTACTTAATATGATAATCTTGGTGTTTTAAACACCATTTATATTACAGTTTTACACGTAACTGTAGCATTTAATATGATAATCTTGGTCGTTTTAAACACCATTTATATTACGGTTTTACAAATAACTATAGTACTTAATATGATAATCTTGGTCGTTTTAAACACCATTTATATTACAGTTTTACACGTAACTATAGTACTTAATATGATAATCTTCGTCGTTTTAAACACCATTTATATTACAGTTTTACACGTAACTATAGTACTTAATATGATAATCTTGGTCGTTTTAAAACCATTTATATTACAGTTTTACACGTAACTATAGTACTTAATATGATAACTTTGGTCGTTTTAAACACCATTTATATTACAGTTTTACACGTGACTATAGTACTGTATATGATAATCTTGTACGTTCTAAACACCATTTATATTACAATTTTACACGTGACTATAGTACTAATATGATAATCTTGGTGTATTAAACACCATTTATATTACAGTTTTACACGTAACTATAGTACTTAATATGATAACTTTGGTCGTTTTAAAACCATTTATATTACAGTTTTACACGTAACTATAGTACTTAATATGATAATCTTGGTCGTTTTAAACACCATTTATATTACAGTTTTACACGTAACTATAATACTTAATATGATAATCTTGGACGTTCTAAACACCATTTATATTACAGTTTTACACGTGACTATAGTACTTAATATGATAATCTTGGTCGTTTTAAACACCATTTATATTACAGTTTTACACGTAACTATAGTACTTAATATGATAATCTTGGTCGTTTTAAACACCATTTATATTACAGTTTTACACGTAACTGTAGTACTTAATATGATAATCTTGTACGTTCTAAACATCATTTATATTACAGTTTTACACGTGACTATAGTACTTAATATGATAATCTTGGTGTATTAAACACCATTTATATTACAGTTTTACACGTAATTATAGTAGCTAATATGATAACCTTGGTCGTTTTAAACACCATTTATATTACAGTTTTACAAATAACTATAGTACTTAATATGATAATCTTGGTCGTTTTAAACACCATTTATATTACAGTTTTACATGTAACTATAGTACTTAATATGATACATTATTTACAGTTTTAATAACTATAGTACCTAATATGATAATCTTGGTCGTTATAAACACCATTTATATTACAGTTTTACACGTAACTATAGTACTTAATATAATAATCTTCGTGTTTTAAACACCATTTATATTACAGTTTTACACGTAACTATAGCATTTAATATGATAATCTTGGTCGTTTTAAACACCATTTATATTACAGTTTTACAAATAACTATAGTAATTAATATGATAATCTTGGTCGTTTTAAACACCATTTATATTACAGTTTTACAAATAACTGTAGTAATTAATATGATAACTTTGGTCGTTTTAAACAACATTTATATTACAGTTTTACAAATAACTATAATACTTAATATGATAATCTTCGTCGTTCTAAACACCATTTATATTACAGTTTTACACGTGACTATAGTACTTAATATGATAATCTTGGTCGTTTTAAACACCATTTATATTACAGTTTTACAAGTAAATGTAGTAGTTAATATGATAATCTTGGTAGTTTTAAACACCATTTATATTACAGTTTTACAAATATAAAATATAATATCATTTATAATAATTATGCTCTAAGTTTAGCGTAAGATATTTAACTAAACTATTAGAATATAATGTTCTGATTATCAGAATTAATTATGATAATACTTCATTATGTTTAGACGTACATTTACTGTACATTATCCTTATAAATAATATAAACAGGTTTTTAAGCTAAAATAATTAAAACTAGACGCTTTAACTTGTATGGTTAAATAAACAATATAATATAATGTAGTTCCTTTTTCTATTCGTGTACTTAGGCATATTTTAAAGTACACTTGATCCCACAACTTTAAATTATGTTAGAATAATCCAAACTACACCTCTTTTAGCGTTCACGTACACAAGTAGGATAAACTACTTTCAACCATACATGGTTTCTTAATATTGCTTTTGTACATTTGATAGGACTGTGTACTACACAATAAGATGTTTGTCCTGTGCTATTTTACAGATATATCTGAAGTTTTCATTCGTAGTTCTCTGACTGGCTGATCACACACTGAAACACATGAGTTATTTACATTGTTTTCTGGTATATTAAATTACTGCACATGAAGGAACTAGAAAATACCACCAAACAAATTTATTTCCATTTACGCAGTGTACCTAAAGTCTATATGTTACATATAAAAAAAACACCTCAAACTGTACAGGAAAAAAGTAAACAATTACAAAGCCTGAAGTGGATACAATCCAATTTCTAGTAAACGACAGCTCTGGTAAGACTGAAACTCGTCTGCTATTTAGTTACAAACGAGAAAAAGAAAACCTGACCTTGCACTAAAAAACGGAGATGAACAAGGAAATTGATAATCGCAAACACAAAAAAACAGCAGTACAGAAAATAATCCTTCTCTATAAACATCAAATGACACTAAATTTTCCATAATAAGTCTCCAACTTGATTCCAAAGTCTCATGTGCCATCATTCCCAGTACAACAATGGGCCCTTGTCTCTGTAATCAGGACAGGTAGCAAATATAATTGGCTATAGGAACGGGTAGCAGCAGCAACCTCTCTAATGTATTTACATTGATACATTTTTAAACTGAAATGCAATATTTCTGTGTATTTAAATCAAAGATGTGTTAAAACGACACATATCTCTTCTACATTGATAATTACATAAATCATAAATACTTTGTACCATGTTTAGATGTCATCAGATAAATATATAGATAGCTTTTAAAAGAGGCTAAGAATGAATATTTGAACGGATATTTTGCTGTTTTATCACTTTTAGAACTATATATAAACAAAATGGACATAAACACTTGTTGTGAAAGATTTCAAACTCACATCAGTACCTTAGCAACACAAGTGTTGCTGTAAAATTTCAAAGTCCCTTCGAATATAAACATCCAACTGATGAATGTGAGAAATAGACTTTCCAATGCAACCTTACATATAGGTCCAATACAACCTTAAAAGAAGAAAGAGGGAACAAAATTTGATACTATTTTGGGTGAAGCAAATTTATCTATTTTACTGTATTTAACTGCTGGTTTAAAATGACAATGCAAACCGATTTTATTCCTTCTGAAATTTACCAGAAAACAATATGACCAATAACTATGTATGTCTTCCCATTAATGGTGTTACAGAAACCTAAAATAAACAACAATAGGACTCTTACTACAATACTAATTATTTCATTACTTACGTTATAGTAGGAACAAATGCATTACAAAGATCTGCTCTGATACATTATCTATTTTACAAAATTAAAATCATTAGTAGAATATAAACCTTCCCATTATTCATGTTAAAGTACAAAATTAAAAACTACAGTATTATGAGAATCTGTGATTACATATCATAGAAATAAAGAAGAAAGCCATTACTGCTACATACGATAACCCATTAAATACCTAATTCCATAGCAGGACAAAATACAACTATTTTATTACTTACTTGATTCAACAACAGGACCAGAACTATATATAATTCTCTCAATTACGTAATTTAACTAATAACAGCACAAGTATAAGATACAAGTCTCTCCATTAGTGAAGTTAATTAACAACACAACAAGTACTAGATGCAAATCCCCATATTACTTACATATATTAAGAACCGAATCAATACCAGATATAAGTTATTTCCCATTCGTTACGTATATTAACAACAGAACCTATACCAGATATAGGTTGTTGTTTTTTCATTAGTTACGTATATTAACAACAGAACCAGTACCACAAATAAATTTTTTCAATAGTAACTTATATTAACAAATGGACCAGTACCAGATGTAGGTCTCTCTATTACTTTCACATATTAACAAGACCAGTATCATAAATAAGTTTCGCCATTAGTTTTTCCACTAGTCAGGTATATTAATAAGAAGGCTACTGCCGTATACAAGTTATTCCATTAATTACGTATATAAACAACAGAAGCAGTACCATATATAAATTTTTCTTTCCATTAGTTATGTAAATTTTAATAGCAAAACCAGTACCATATATAGATCTCTATCAGTTACTTATATTAACAACTGGTCCAATTGTTAAATTGGACCAATATCAAAAATAAATATCTCTATTGGGTACGTATACTAACAACAGGACTAGTACCATATGTAAGTTTGTCATTAGTTACATATATTACCAGCAGGACCTGTACCATATATAAGTTGTTTTTCATTAGTTACGTATATTAACAACAGGACCAGTACCACATATAAGTGCATCTATTATTTACGTATAACAACAACAGGATCAGTACCACATATAAGTGCATCTATTATTTACGTATAACAACAACAGGATCAGTACCACACCATACAAGTTTTTTTTCTCACTAGTTAGTTATATTAACAATAGACCATTACAGGTATATTTTTCTGTCGTTAGTTGCGTATATTAATAAAAGGACCAGTAGCAGATATCTGTTTTCCATTAGCTATAAGAAATAAGTGTCTATATTTACATTAGTTAGGTGTATTAACAACAAAACAATTACAAGATATGTTTTTATTTCCAATAGTTATGTATATTAACAACAAAAACAGAGCCTGTGTTTCACATTAGTTACGTATATAATAACAAGATTAGTACCATATGAAAGTTTCCATTAGTTACGTGTGTTAACAACAGGACCACCATCATACGTAAGTATACCACCAGCTACGTTTATTAAGAACAGGGTCAATACCATAAATAAGTTTCTCTATTAGTTAGGTATACTTACACCATGACCAATACAATATATAAGGTTTTGCATAACTTACGCATATTAATAATAAGACCAGTAACACATATAACTTGTTTCTTTTTCATTATTTACATATAATAACAAAAGGATCAGTACCATAAATAAGTCTCTCTATTAATTACGTTTATTAACATCAGGACAAGTACCAGATATAAGGTTTTAGAAACGTTACGTGTATTAACAACAGAACGAGTACCAGACATGTCTCGCTATCAATTACGTATATTAACAACAAAACCAGTTCCACAAATACGTCTCTCTATTAATTACGTTTATTAACAATAGAATAACTACCATATATGTCTCTCCATTATTTACGCATACTTAGAATGAGGCCAGTACCATATAAAACTTTTTCCATTAGTTACATGTATTACCTACAGGACAACTACAATAAATAAGTATTTATTATTTACGTATACTTACAACCAGATACAAGTTTTTAACATTATTTACGTATATTAACAACAGGACAATTTCCAGATATTATTTTTTTCATTTGTTACGTATATTAACAATATTACCAGTGCCACAAAAAATCTTCATCAGTTGCGTATATTCACAACAGAACTAGTACCATATATGAGTTTTCCTATTAGTTACGTATATTACCAGCAGCACCAGTAACATGTATGAGTCTATTTGTTGCATACATTAATAATAGGATCAGTACCACATATAAATTTTACCATTGGTTGCATATATCAACAACAGAACAAGTACCAGATATAAGTTCTTTTTATTCTTAAATTACTTATATTAACAACAGGACCAGTACCAGATTTATTTTTCCATTAATTACGTACAATAACAGCAAGACCAGCACCAGATATGTTTCCAATTACTTACGTATGCTATCAACAGGACCAACACCTGAATTAAGTCTCTTTATTTCTTATGTATACTAACAACAGGACCAGAACCATATATAACTTTTCCACTAGTTACGTATATTAACAGGACCAGTATCAGATAAAAGTCCTTGTATTATTAACGTATATCACTAACAAGACCAGTAAGTTTTTTCCCATTACTTACATATATTAATAACATGACAATCACATGATATGTTTCTCGTTAGTTACGTGTATTAACAACAAAACCAGTACAAAATATAAAATGTTTCTTTTTCATTAGTTAAGTATATTAACAACAGGACCACAACCATATGCAACTTTTTCCATTCGTTACGTATATTATTAGCAGGACCAGTACAAGATATAAGTCTCACTATTTCTACGTATATTAACAATTAGACTAGAACAATGTACAAGTTTTACTCATTACTTTCATATATTAACATCACGACCTTTACCAGAAACGTTTTTCTCTCATTAGTTATGTATATTAACAAAGGACGAGTACTGTATATCACTTTTCTCTCATTAGTTATGTATATTAACAAAGGACGAGTACTGTATATCACTTTTCTCTCATTAGTTATGTATATTAACAAAGGACGAGTACTGTATATCACTTTTCTCTCATTAGTTATGTATAGTAACAAGGACGAGTACTGTATATCACTTTTCTCTCATTAGTTATGTATATTAACAGGACGAGTACTGTATATCACTTTTCTCTCATTAGTTATGTATATTAACAAAGGACTAGTACTGTATATCACTTTTCTCTCATTAGTTATGTATATTAACAAAGGACGAGTACTGTATATCACTTTTCCCATTAGTTACGTATATCAACAACAGGGCCAGTACCAGATATAATTTTTTGTCATTACTTACATACAGTTACTATGTTTTACCCATTACTTAAGTTAATTAACAACAGGATTATTACCATATATAAGTTCATACATTAGCTATATATATATTAACAAACGCTCTAGTACTCGATATAAGTCTCTCTCTTAATTACTTATATTAACAAGCGGACCGGTGTCATAAATACGTCTTTCTATAACTAACGTAAATTACCAAAAGAACCGATTCTAGATGTACATTTTCCACTACTTACGTTAATTTACAACAGGATTAGTACCATATATAAGTATCTCTATTAGTTACTTATATTAACAACAGGACCAATATCAAAAATAAATATCTCTATTAGTTACGTATATTATCAACAAGACCAGTACCACATATAAGTTTGTAATTAGTTATGTACATTACCAACAGGGAATGTACCATACATAAGTCACTCTATTATTTACGTATATTATAAACAGGACCAGTATTATATGTAAGTTGTTTTCCATTAGTTCCGTATATTATGAACAGGACCAGTACCATATGTAAGTTGTTTTCCATTAGTTACGTATATTAACAACAGGACTAGAACCAAAAATATAAGTCTCTATTATCACTCATTCCCATTAGTTACGTATATCTACAACGAAACTACAACCAAATATAAGTCTCTAGTAATTACTTATATTAATAGCACGACCAGTACCAAATATAAATCTCTCTATTTCTTACATATATTGACAGCACCAGTACCAGATATAAGTTCATCTATTAGTTACGTATATTAACAACAGGGTCAGTACCATAAATAAATCTTTCTATTAGTTACATATATTAACAACAGGAACAGTACGAGATATACGTTTTTCCATTAGTTACGTATATTAAAAATATGATCAGTACCAAATATAATTTGATTCTTCTTCATAAGTTACGTATATTAACAAGAGGACGAATACCATAAATAAGTTTCTTAACTATCAGATCATCCCTTAAGTAATGTCAGATTTTAGGTTCAGAAAAAGAGAAAGGATTCCAAACATTTTTAATGTTATTTAATCAATAATATATGCTCCATGACTACTAACAACTTCCTGCCAACGCATCACAAACTTCTGAATGCTACTTCTATGAAATTCTTGGGGTTTGGAGGAAAAGAATGTAGAGACGGTAGTTTTGACATCTTTATGTGTTCCAAGCTCTTTTACATCAATATAGTTCTGCAAACTTTGGAATAGATGATAATCAGATGAGAGAAGGTCTGGAGAATAAGAAGGATGTGAAAGTTTTTCCCTGTCTAGCTCTACAATCTTTGCAGATGTGATCCTTTCTGTACAGGGCCATGCATTATCCTGGTGTAACACAACACCTTTACGACTGATCAAAGCAGGCCTCTTTTCTTTCAGTGCAACATTCAAGCACTCTAACTGTTGACAATAGAAGTCTAATGTAATTTTTACATTGGGTGGCAGCGACTCAAAGTGGATCACACCAACAGTATCCCACCAAATGCTTAACAAGGCTTTTCTAGGGAGGAGGTTCATTTTGGGCTGTGCATTAGCCAGTTTACCTGCACTGAGCCATTGTCTAAGGCACTTAACATTTTTATGAAACAACCATTTTCCATCTCCAGTCACTAACCTGTCTAAAAAGGTGAGCTGCGTTCACGATAGTGCAGAAAAGTGTAAAAGACCACTCTTGCTCTTAGGTTGGCTTCTGTCAAATCATGGGGGACCAATTTTCCAAGTTCTGACATAATTCCAAGCTGTTGCAGAATATGGTGAACTGTTGAATAGGTTGAAATAAGCTTCTGTGCTAGTTCTTCAACTGTTACAGCAAAATCTTCATCAAGTCAAGTACAGCCAGCAGCAAGTCATCATTAAACTCAGCAGGACAACCTAAACGTGCCGCATCACTTAAGCTGTTGATACCTGATCTGAATTTCTGAAACCACTTTCAATATTTTCCTTCACTGAAAGACTCCGCATCATAATCATCTTGAATGTTTCGTGTAGTTTCCGCTGCACTATTGCCTTTTGTAAACTCGTAAAAAATTATATGCCTAATATGCTCCTCAGACACATCCATCTTCAAAAGGGTTTATTTGATTAACGATCTGAAAAAGTGGAGTTGGGTTAGTTTCTTTTATTTGTCTGAACATTTGTATACACGTCCTACTACATATTTTAGTCATTAAAACCTTCAACACAGACAGAAATGAAGATGCACTTTCTGTATTAAATTTTCGGACATTACTTATGGGAAGACCTGATAGTTACATATATTAATCCAAGTACCAGTTCCATAAACAATTCCCTCTAGTAGTTACAATTATTAACAACAGGACTACTATCACATATTAGTTTTTATTTCTTTACGTATATTACCAGCAGAACTAGTACCTTAAATAAGTCTCTCTATTAGTTACGTATGCTAAAAACAGAACCAGTACCCTATATAAGTTTTTCAATTAGTTACGTCAATTAACAACAGGACTAGTACCATATATAAATCTCTCTATTAATTACGTATATCAATAACAGAACCAGTTCCATAAATAATTCTCTGAAGTAGTTAGGTATATTAACAACAGGACCAGTACCATAAATGAGTCTCTTTTTTAGTTACGTATATTAAGAACAGAACCAGTACCAGATATACGATCTTCCATTAGTCACATACACGACCCGTGCCAGATATAAGTTGTTTCTTTTTCATTAGTTACGTATATTAACAAACAGGACGAGTTACAGATATGTCTTTCTATTAGTCACATATATCAACTACAGCATAATTATCAGATATGTTTGTTTTCGATTAGTTATATATATTAACAACAAAAGCAGTACCATATATAAGTTTTTTCCATTGGTTACGTATATTACTAGCAGCACCAGTACTGTACAGAAGTCTCTCTATTTGTTGCATATATTAACAATAGCACCAGTAACATATAAAAGTTTCCATTAGTTACACTTATTAACAACAGGACAAGTAGCATATAGAAGTTTATTATTAATTACGTATATTAACAACAACAGCAGCACTATATAAGTTTCTTTTATACGTTAGCTAAATATATTAACAAGAGGAACAGTACCAGATATAAATTAATCTTTTATTTACGTTTATTAACAACATGACAAGTACAAGATACAAGTTTTCCACAAGTTATGTATATTAACAACAGGACAACTACCAGATATAAGTTGATTTTTTCATTAGTTACGTACATTACCAACAGCAACAGTATTCGATATAAGCTGTTTCTTTTTCATTGGTTGCGTATATTAACAACAGGATGAGTACCATAAATAAGTCTCTCTATTAGTTACGTATATTAACAACAGTATCAGCACCATATAAAAGTCTCTCTATGTGTTACACATGTTAATCACGGGACCAGTTTCATAAATAATCCCGTCTATTAGTTACGTATATTAACAACAGGACTAGCACTATAAATAAGTCTCTCTATCAGTTACCTATATTAACAACAGGGCCACTACCATATAAAAGGTTTATCCGTTAGCTACGTATACCTTATATAAGTTTTCTTCAATTAATTACGTATATTAACAACAGGACAAGTAGCAGATTTTTTTAGTTATCAATATTTACAAAAAGAACAGTATCATCTTTAAGTTTTCCCATTAGTTACTTATATTATCAGCAGGACCAGTAACATAAATGTCTCTTTTAGTTACGTATTTTATCAGAAGGACTTGTACCATATAAAAGTCTCTCTATTAGTTACAAAAGGGATACTACCAGATATAACAAACAAGGTTATAACAAATGTACCAACATGAATAAGAACAGCAAATAAAGTTATTACAAATATACCAAAAGGAATAACAACAACAAAACAGTTATTACAAATGTACCAACAAAAATAAGAACAGTAAAGGAAGTAATTACAAATGAACCAACAGGAATAAGAATAACAAAAAGTTATTACTAATGTACTAAGAAAAATAAGAAACACAAAGTTATTACAAATGTACCAATGAGAATAAGAACAACAAAGGAAGTTATTACAAAGATACAAACAGAAATAACAAAAACAGTTATTACAAATGTGCCAGTAAAAATAAGAACAACAAACAAATTTATTACAAATGTACCGAAAGGAACAAAAAAACAACAGTGTTATTACAAATTTACCAAAAGGAATAAGAAAAACAAACAAAGTTATTATAAATAAATCAAAAAGAATAAAAATAACAAAGGAAAATATTAAAAATGTACCAATAAGGACAACAATAACAATGTTATTGCAAATGAACCAACAGGAATAAGAACAAGAAACAAAGTTATTACAAATGTACCAAAAGGAATAAGAAAAACAAAGTTATTATAAATCAATCAAAAGGAATAAGAACAACAAATGAAATTATTATAACTGTACCAATGAGAATAAGAAAAAGAAACAAAGTTGTTACAAATGTACCAATAAGAATAAGAGCAACAAACAAAGTTATTATAAATCAATCAAAAGGAATAAGAACAACAAATGAAATTATTATTACTGTACCAATAAGAATAAAAACAAGAAATAAAGTTGTTACAAATATACCAATAAGAATAAGAACAACAAACAAAGTTACTGCAAATGAACCAACAGGATTAAGAACAACAAACAAAGTTATTACAAATGTACCAAAAGAAATAAGGAATAGGAAAATATTTGTTTGATTTAGATATGAAACAGTCGTTAAATATTACTAATACATTTTGTAATGAGAGTCACAAGCTTTGGAATTTTGGATGTCGTAAAATACATTGTTTGTGTTAACAGACAGAAGACAGCAACGTTACTTTCATAAATACAGAATATCTGATGAGCTGGTGGTCAGCTTTAATAAGGAACACTATAAAAGTGTAATAGAAACTTGGCAACAATTTCCCGTTATACAGAAGAGATGCATAACCTTCCTTTTATTTTGGTTGTCTTATCTCTGAACTATTAGCGGTTTTATTTGATGTGATGAAAGAAATCTCTACAGCTGTGTGGTGTCTGAGGTAATTATAGAACACATTAAAATGTGGTCGTAACAAAGGCAACTTAATTATCAGCTGGTCAAGAAATGTGTCTCTTATATAGTTTTTAAAACCCCATTACAACGAGAATTGGACTATTTTACATCTTAAAATATGTTTCTACAACAATTACACGAGGCGTACAAAAATATTTTGATATTTCTAATGGAACTGTATGATATTCTCAAATTCCCTCTAGAATCATACACGCGATGTAAAGCCAATATTATAAATACTTAATAAACCAATAAATATTAAATTTTTAACGCTATAATATATTGTGTTGTTTTAAACCTTAACATTTTAGACTAGTTCTCTTTACAACCTTCCACACGAGCCAACGATTTTCGCGGTTTAGGAAATGTTAGAAAATATTCACTGTACATTCTGTGAACGACACAAAGTGTTGTGTAAGCACTTGTAAAAACTTTAAAATAATTCCAAGTGTTATCCCGAAGAAGAAGTGTCCACCTTTTAAAAGTGTTCGTGTGATAGGGTTTCGATTTCTTGAAAATACGTTTTTCTAACAATATAAACTTTGCACATTATAATGTTCTGAACATAATAGTTTCAAAATCATAAGTATTGTTGTGAAGAGAATTTTCACTACAAAAACATTATTGTATTAAATGTAAACATGTACACATCTAAAATCATTTTTCTAAAATTTAAAATAGTGTTATTATTATTAATGAAGGCAATCATCACATAATCCTGCATTAAGATTTTATTCAACCTCTGGTGGAATAGAAATGAACTAAAATGAGTTTCAAGGCACGTTGTAAAAGTAACCCTATTATCTGATATACTTCCTTGATAAGGTGCAGACAGCTAACTGCCACTTGAAGTTTTTCTTTATACTTTGTATCAGGAAATAATTAATTAAGGCTCAGTCTGTTGAAAAACTGTTGATTGTTCTGAAATCAATCACGAGAGGGAGCTATATATCAGCTTAATTGTAAACTTTAATAACGTCACACTCAGTCATGTGTTAATAAAATCTCACTCAGCCCTGTGTTACAAACGACACACTCAATCCTGTGTTAACAACATCACACTAAACCCTATGTTGATAACATAACACTAAACCCTGTATTAATAACATCACACTAAACCCTGTATTAATAACATGACACTAAACCGTATGTTGATAACATAACACTAAATCTTGTGTTAAGAAAACACTGAACTAAGTTTTCATAACACAAATGAACATTTCAAGGATTTTTTAAATTTTTTTACGACTTCGGAGTTTAACTAAAATTTCACACTTTTAAGTCGTTGCTCTCTAATCACAAATTTAACTGAAGTCATGGAAACTTCTCGAAACTCAGAACGATTTCAAGTGTTCAAGAATTCAAAAGCATGTGGATTTGAAATGTAAAAATCTGTTCCATTTGTGAGAGAGTAATTGAGGAATTTTAAATGAGGAAGTAGAAGACAATTGAAATCTATTCCTTGCATCAAAACAATAGCTATATGTTTTACTAAAGCATGTAATGAAAACATGTGAACCTAAATATTATAAGGTACTGTCGTTTACAACAAAGTAATTTATATCATAATGAATCTGAAGCCTCAACGTATCGTAATGATCAACTTCGCCACGTCCTGTCATCTTCTATAAGATGTAGTTTCCATTATGATGCTTCTAATATTCCACTTAGTTTACGAGGACACCAATTTTCTCGCTTCCGTTTCAAAACACTGATCGCACAAACATTTCATAGGTGCTACGTGTGGCGACTTGTTTTAGTATGAAATAACAAACATACCCGTTTTATTTTCTAGCTGCTTGTTGTGTATGACAATATGAGTGGAAAATTTTTTACCTTGGTAAGCCTTGATCTCATTTCTAGACGAAGATTATTCATGTTGCGTACTGTTACCCAGGGCAGGTGCCGCTGACATCTCTATTCGTGAATTCTCACCACTTTATACGGAATGACGCCCTTATGACCACCAATCGTCTGGTCATATTAGCCTTTGTTTTTATTTTTCTAATTCTGACAGCATCAGGTTATTAGAGTTTAAATATGATACATCGTTTATCCATAGCGCGTTGTGCCACCAACTTCTCTTAATATGATACACATCAACTACTCATAATGCACCTAGTTTTCTATACTTTTGTTACTATGTGGTGAAGTAAAATGGACTCGAAAGCTTATAGCAAGCTAGTTTTTCTCACCTTCGAAGTGCTTTATGTGCGAGCAGATTAATAAATAAATATATATATATTATTCACATAGAAACAAACAGATACACACCAGGAAGATTATATGATAAAGATATTAAAGTATCTGTATCACTGTAAAGATATAGCACAGTCTTATGCTAGTTAAAATATTATTGTATTTTAAATTTAGAAAAATTCAAAATATTCAGAATACTACCCCACACAGAACAAAAACAATCGTTCAAGAAGCTACACTCTAAAAAAAATATATAACATGACGTAGCTTTATACAATGTTGGAAGAATTAATATATTCATAAAAATATAAGACATACATGGAAAGAATGACAGTATATAGAGTGAAAAGGAAGGCAGTTAATATGTATTAGCGTATACAGTGAAAGGAAAGTTAATTTACTGCCTACAACAATAAGACACACCGACAATATGTTATTAGTGTATGTCGTCATAAAAGACACCGCTAATATATATTAGTGTATACAGCGATAAGACATTATGTGTATGTATTAGTGTATACAGTAACGAGACATACCGACAATACATATTTCAGTATACAGTCACGAGGGACACCGTTAAGATATATTAGTGTATACAGCGATAATAAACCATGAATATATATACATTTGCGTATACAGCGATAAGAAACCATGAATATATATACATCTGCGTATACAACGATAAGAGACAATATTAAAATATATCACAGCATTAAGATAAAGTATGATTTGTTGTTTGCTGAAAATCTGACGATATTGGAATAAAACATTAAGGTAGGTTTAAGCCTATAAAAATAATTAGCTGTAATTTTTTATCTTTCTTTTCGATGGTATGAAGAAAGGTTATATCCATAATAGCTAACCGAATACTTTAGTAACATCTTGTAAGAACTTACTTAACCCGTGATTTTTGTTTGAACTGTTTTCTCTATTTATATATTTATTATTCAGTTCTCCATAGTTATAAAGACGTGTTAACAGCATCATTAGGTTATTTATAAATACTCAAGCATTACAACACTATCTATCAATCCTGTCTGAGACACGTAAAATTATCATTCTTTTACATAAAAACACATGACGACACCACCGTTCAGTTCTTTCTACATACCAGCACATGTGTGTTAACACTGCCATTCAGTTCGTTCTACAATGAAACACATACTATAATACCACTATCCAGTTCGTACTACGTACTAGTACACATGATAACACAAACATTCAGGTCTTTCAGCATACAAACACATAAATGATAACACCATCATCCACTTCTTTCTACATACCACTGCATACTGGTAACACCAACATCCAGTTCTTTCTACATACCAACACATATTGGTAACACCAACATCCAGTTCTTACTTCATATCAGTACATACTGGTAACACCAACATCCAGTTCTTTCTACATACCAACACATATTGGTAACACCAACATCCAGTTCTTACTTCATATCAGCACATACTGGTAACACCAACATCCAGTTCTTACTTCATATCAGCACATACTGGTAACACCAACATCCAGTTCTTACTTCATATCAGCACATACTGGTAACACCAACATCCAGTTGTTTCTACATACCAGTACATATTTGTAATACTACCATTCAGTTCTTTCTATACACCAATACACATGATAACACTGGTGTTTAGTTACCTCTAAGCACTAAAACATCATACCCTTGGTTGACGGTATGTTAACACTTCTGTTTCAAAGACTTTTTTTCGTAAAGGCAATAAAAAACAAGTAGAGAAAGAATTTTCACAACTCTAAGTACGGTAGTGTTTAATACGTAGGAATGGCCGAGGAAATAAATGGTCGACGCATATTATGTGTTGTTCATCGTGGTCTCAAACCTTTTTCATAACAATGTAAGAGGCTTTTATAAATACCTATCTTAGTTTCTTGTCGCGATTTTCAAAACCTATTAAGACCTAAGTTTAGCCAAACGACATCGCTCAAGTGGAGAAGCGGGGAGTAACGTAACAGACAAACGTCAATCTGACTACTCTAATTCTGACGTCAGAAAAGTTAGATCATCAGCACTTCAGGTTTTTAAATGATTTACACAGCAGTGTGTTCTATTTTAACTTTGGAACTTCAGAAGCAGGGCAGCATTTCACGAACTTCAACACATGATGTCCATCAAGACATCACCCGGCATGGCCAAGTAACCAATTAGGGCGCTGGACCCACAATCTTAGGGTTGCGGGTCCGAGTCTCTGTCACGTCAAACATGCTGATCTTTTCAGGCGTGGAGGCGTTATAAAGTTACGATCAATCCCACTATTCGTTGGTTAAAAAGTATCCCAAGATAAGCGGTGGATGTTGATGACAAGCCGCCTTCCATCTAGTCTTACACTAGTAATTAAGGACGACCAGCGAAGATAGCCCTCGTGTAGCTTTGAGCGAATTTCAAAAACAACAAACAGTGTCACAGTATGAAGACAGCTCCTGTAACTTATTACAAAAAAATATTGGTATTATTCAAAAAGATGGAAAATAAGTAGTAAATATTTTGATGGAAATAACAATGACTTAGAGATGAAAATATCAAGAAAATATAGAAACGACTAATACAAAATTCAATACAATAGGTTTGGTTTGTTTTTAATTTCGCCTAAAGCTACATGAGGGCTGTCTGCACTAGGCATCCCTAATTTACTAGTGTAAGACTAGAGGTAAGGTAGCTAGTCATCATCACCCACCGCCAACTCTTGGGCTATTCTTTTACCAACGAATAGTGGGATTGATCGAAAAATTATAACGCTCCCACGGCTGTAAGGGCGAGCATGTTTAATGCGACCGGGATTCGAATCCGCGACCCTCTGATTACGAGTCGAACGCCTTAACACACTTGGCCATGCATGGCCCTTACCATATAAATATCACTACACAAGTACAACATTGACTCAATCATATGGTTCTTAGCCATTGTAAGACTTCAGAGCATCACTCAGTTTAAATGTTTTTATTCAAATCTGAATTCATGGAACTAAAAGAAATTCCACATTTGGTTGGAAATGAGAGATTTATCCACTCGTATAATAAGTTTGTATGTTTTTCTCTATTTATCTCGAACCTACATTCTTTCCGCGCTCCCATCCCGACATTAGCCTTTGTTGTTTTCGAAGCTGTTTTTTTATTAGTCGCAGAAAAAATACTTGAAAGCAATATTACTAGTGAATGGATGCTTGGAAAATAGCATGTTATAACAACGTGTTTCAAAAGGACTTTTATTGTCATTTGTATTATCCAACTTTGTGCCATTATTATGTAATTGGTTTCAGAACAGGGTGTAGGTGTGTTTTCTTAGAGGAAAGCCATATCAGGCTACCTGCTGAGACCACCGAGGTCTGTGAATCGAACCCTGATTTTAGCGTTGTAAATCCGGAGACATGCCGCTGTACTAATGGGGGGGGGGGGCTTGTTATAGAACCCAGAAGGACATTTGAAATCTAGATTTATTATTTAGTATATATTACGTTGGTTGATATTTCAATTACAATATGGACGCTAACACATCGAGTGACGAATTATATAATTCTATTAATATATCGTGACAGGTAAATGCCAGTTTTGACCAGTTTTAAGTGTAATAAGTAAGTAAGGCGAGCATGTTTGGCGCGACTCGGGCGCGAACCCGCGACCCTTATGCGTTTGGCCATGCCAGGCCACTGTGTAAATTGCTACCACTTTACTAAAGTATTGAATAATCCTGTAACTCTATACTCTGGGTGTATTAATACTAGTTTACTACCAGTATTTAAAATCCTGTAATTCTATATTATATGTATATTGGTACTAGTTTACTACTACTATTTAACAATCCTGTATCTGAATACTCTGTCTACATTGGTACTACATCACAAAACGTACTTAACAATCCTGTAACCATATCCTATGTGTATATTGGAACTAATTTATTAAAGGTATTTAATAATCCTATAACTCTGTACTCTATGTGTATTGGTACTACTTTACTAATGGTATTTAATAATCCCATAGTTTATTTTATTATTCTCAAAGAGAGGACAGTTTTCGTCTTTATAAAGAAAATATTCTATACATAAACATCACCACGAACCTCACCTACAAGATATATCTGATAGTTTTGGTGAGCTTAGGTTCACTTAGTAACAAAATTACAATAAGAATTAGAGTGTATTATAATAGCACTGGAAAAAAGAAAGTTATTAACAAGTATTTTATAGCTAAGTTTGATGAAGTTAAATCTTCATAAATCTTCTATATGGTAAAATACGTATACATCTAAATCTTCTACTCGGTGAATGGCCCGGCATGGCCAGGTGGTAGGGCATTCGACTCGCCATTTGAGGGTCGCGGATTCGATTCCCCGTCACACAAGATATGCTTGCCCCTTTTAGTCGTGGGTGCTTATATTGTGACGGTCAATTCGACCATTCGTAGGTGAGTAGCCTAAAGTTTGGAAGTTGGTGGTGATTACTAGCTGTCTTCCTCTAGTCTTACACTGCTAAATTAGGGACGGCTAAAATACCTATACATGTAGTTCTTCTGCATGGTAAAATACCAATACAGTTAGCTAGATCTACACGATAAAATATTAATAGAGCCAAAACCTGTACCCGTCAACTATATGTAGATATGCACTATATAGCCAAAGTATGTGGACACCCATCCATCACACCCATATGTGCTTGTTGAACACCTCATTCCAAAACCATGGGCATTAATATGGAGTTGATCTCCCCTTTGCTGCAATAACAACCTCCACTCTTCTAAGAAGGCTTTTCACTAGATTTTGAAACATAGCTGCGAGGATTCGCTCCTATTCAGCCACATGAGCATTAGTGAGGTCGGACACTGATGTCGGGTGAGAAAGCCTGCCTCGCAGCTGGCATTCCAATTCATCCCAAAGGTGTTCGATGGAGTTGAGGTTAGGGCTCTGTGCAGGCCATTTAAGTTTTTCCACACCAACCTCGGCAAACCATGTATTTATGGACTTCCTTTTGTGCACGGGGGCATTGTCATGCTGAAACAAAAAAGGGCCTTCCCCAAACTGTTGCCACAAAGCTGGAAGTAGACAATTCTCCAGAATGTCATTGTATTCCGTAGCATAAGATTTCCCTTCACTGGAACTAAAGAACCTAGCCAAAACCATGAAAAACAGCCCCATACCATTATTCCTCCTCCACAAAAGTTTACAGTTGGCACTATGCATTCAGACAGATAACGTTCTCCTGGCATCCGCCAAACCTAGATTCGTCTGTCAGACTGCCAGATCGTAAAGCGCGACTCATCACTCAAGAGAACGCGTTTCCACTGCTCCAGAATCCAATGGCGGTGTCCTTTACACCACTCCAGCTGACGCTTGGCATTGCGCATAGTGATCTTTGGCTTGAAACCCATTTCATGAAGCTCCCGACGAACAAGTGCTGACGTTGCTTCCAGAGGCAGTCTGAAACTCGGTAGTGAGTATTGAAGCTGTGGACAGGCGATTTTTACGCGCTTCAGCACTCAGTAGTCCTGTTCAATGAGCTTGTGTGGCCTATCACTTCGTGACTGAACACTGTGGTTGCTCATGACGTTTCCACTTCACAACAACAGCACTTACAGTTGACCGGAGCAGCTCTAGCAGGGCAGAACTTTGACGAACTAACTTGTTAGAAAGGTGGCATTCTAAGACATTGCCATATTGAAAGTCACTGAGCTCTTCACTACGACCCATTCTACTGCCAGTTTTTGTCTATGGAGATTACATGGCTGTATGCTCGACTTTATGCACTTGTTAGCAATGGGTGTGGCTGAAATAACCGAACCTACTAATTACTTTTGACCATGTAGTGTAATCTAAATCTTCGAAACAGTAAAATACATATGCAATACATATAGAAGTAAATCATCTACACGATAAAATAGCTGCACAGTAAGATCTTCTACACAGAAAAATACATATACATCTAAACTCTCTTCCCGGTATAATACTTCTACATCCAGACCCTTTGTCCAGTAAAATGCCTACATATCTAAATCTCTTTTGACAAGCATTTTTACTTGAGAGCCCACTAATCAATCAAAGTTTAATTATTTTTATTGATACCATTGTTAGTGAATCTAAGAAAGATATTCTACAGTGATAGGGAATCGGCTTTTAACAGATAATTTATAATATTATTTATCAAAAGAAGCTTATATCTGGACTTATCAAACTAATTAAACCAATCAAATTACCCCAGATAATTTTCCTCCTGAGATATAGATTTCAGTACATGACGTAATCGTATTACTTATTTAGTTATGACGTTATTTTTGTTACAATTATTAAAGATTATTGTCATACAACGCGCTAAATTTAGGGATTTTATTTCTCGTCCAAGAAGAAATAATGTATATATAATTTTTTTTTACACCTACGACAATACGTAACTGCTGCTTTATATCCTCACGAAGTATTAGCGTTGAAGGTTTATTTAGTTGAAAAACGTTTCGATAATTTACCCTAAAATGATGGCTCTCTTCGGCTAATGGATAATCGATTAAGTTCTGAGGACTGAAATATCAGAAGTTTACAAATGGATACACAGATTAAGTTAATAAACTCTGATATTTGTTGGATCTTACGTAGCAGGGTCAAATGTCGTATTAGGTATAAGTGAATTAGATTAGAATAACAAATAGTACGTTTTTGATGTTAGTTTTTCAGCGCGAGAATAAACAATGAGACGATTGGAAATCGAATCCCAGATTTCAACATAATAATTTTAGAGACTTAGTACAGTTGGGCAGATTAAAAGAATACATGACCCCCACTTATAATTTTAATTAAATGCCTGCACCACTGGTTCACACTTTATCAGTTTAGTGATCAGTATCGCTATGATTTAAGTGTACTTTCTTTAATCAAGTTACGAACAGTAATTACTAGGCCTACTTATTTATGTGCTCTAATGTAAATCAATTCTAAATCGGGTAATCCAAGTGAACTCCAAGGGGTTGGGTAAATACGTTTAGGTTTATTAGAAACCTCGGGTTTTAAAAGATTCATTTGGTACCAGTCAGAAGTTGGTGAGTCTAGCAAACTTAATTAAGGGTTTTGTGGGAAATTCTGAGTTCCTCATTGTTTGTGGCAAAAATGTTTACCTTTCTACAAACCTCAGGAAAGAGAAGACTCGTTAGGTACTATTGAAAAATTGGTTTGATCAATGGTTTATGAGGAGTTAGGTGATACACACACGCTAAATCTTATTATATATATATGTACGGACAGATAGATGTCTTAGGCAAATATATAGCGCATGTGTGGGTGTGCTATATTAATCAAACATGGAAAAGTATAAGAAATTCATAACTGTATGGAACAGGTGTTGTGAACTAACCCTGATAGTATCGTTAAGGTCGCTCAGGGTTAGCTTCAAAGCCACGTCATACAGACTATTTTTTATGTGCAACATCCACACCTAATATGTTAAAGATAAAAGCTCATAAAATAGAAGTAAAATATTGCAACCAAAAGTGACTAAATTCGTTCTTCAAGAAAGGTGTTATAACCATGAATGTACCATTTCTATAGATACAGAGTTAAAGAAAAGAATTATAGCATTAAATGTACCCTTTCCACAGGTATAACGTTAAAGAGAAGAGTCGTAGCTATGAATGTACCCTTTCCACACATATATCGAGGTAAAAAATATTATAGCCATGAATGTATCATTTCTATGGACGTAGTGTTAAATAAAAGAGTTACGGCCAGGAATGTACCTTTTACATGGATACAACATTAAAGAAAAGAGTTATAGCCATGAATATCCCTTAACATAAATATAGACTTTAAAACAAGTGATATAGTCATAAATGTAACCTTCGCATAGATAAAGAGTTGAAAAGTATTATAGCCATGAAAGTGCCCTTTGAATGAATATAGCGGTAAAGAAAAGTGTTGTAGTCATGAAATAAAGAAAGGTGTTATGTTCATGAATTCGCCCCTATTCATGGATATTCAGTTAAAGAAAAGCGTTAAAGCCATAAATGCGCGGCTTCCACGAATATGAAGTTATGCCAATGAATATCTAAGTCTGATATGTCGACGTTTAATACACAGACTTAAGTTTGAGATGCAAGGTCAGAATTTTGCGTCTACGTACAACGGTTTCCAGCTGAAATTTATCATTAATCTTATTGGTTGCGTATATTGACTATGAAACCGCCATATTGGCAAACATCATATTGTGACAGCACTTGGCAGGTTATGAATATTTTTTTCCCACGACCATACGAAGAGTTATTCCAAGAACAACTAGTTAGAATTTCGTATTCCAATAATATTTTACTGTGTAATATTTTCCAGCAAGTTGGGTTTAAAATGTTTAAAAATAATTGTTCAGATGTAAGCGCCCTTCCTAAGCTAGTGAAGTATAATTGTAATAAATTGTATTTGTCATAAAACATTTATATTAAGCCTACTACATTTTTTAATATTGCATTCATTATTCACTTTTGGGCCCGGCATGGCCAAGCGCGTAAGGCGTGCGACTCGTAATCCGAGGGTCGCGGATTCGCGCCCGCGTCGAGCCAAACATGCTCGTCCTCCCAGCCGTGGGGGCGTTATAATGTGACGGTCAATCCCACTATTCGTTGGTAAAAGAGTAGCCCAAAAGTTGGCGGTGGGTGGTGATGACTAGCTGCCTTTCCTCTAGTCTTACACTACTAAATTAGGGACGGCTCGGTGCAGTGGGCAAATAACCTACTCACTTAAATACCTGTTGAAGAATCCGCAAGCGATTGCGGCCCTATGTTCCTTGATGGAATCTAATGGTGATAACTAACTAACTAACTATTCACTTTTAGTTTCCTTGAAGCATCTCGAACGACTGAATGAAAAATTTAGGTTCAGGAACTTCTATTATTATAACAATACTCAGTTTATATGTGTTCTGAAACTGCGCACACCTTACAATACAAATACGCATTGGTGCGCACTTCATTTCCACGGTAAATAAAAAGCGGATGTAAATATACTTTAGTAGACATTTTGTATTAAAACCTTATCGAAGTTATTAAAAGGGTCTAACGTTAGGTCGTACAACAATATTATAAGTTTATATACTGATAGTGTTAAGTACGGTAAAGTTTAGCCCTAAGTAAACTAAAGCAAAAACGTACAGTTACAATGTTAATTTATCTCTCATTCGAATATAGACCTGTACTTAATAAAGGCTTAACTAATGTTAGGCCTAAGACAAGTAGACTTATAGATTAAGGTTTCTTTATTCTATAAATACCCTCTTAACAATAGTACTATTGCATTAAAGATACTAATTTGACCGAAAATGTTTTCCGGGTGTCTTAGTAATAATATAGTAGGCCTGATAGTAATGTAATTAAAAATATTTCAGTCTCAAATACACAAAAATAAAAGAAAACTGGTTGATGGGAAGATAAAATACGCACCCCCCGCTGGTACAGCGGTAAGTCTACGGATTTACAAAGCTAAAATCAGGGGCTCGATTCCTCTTGGTGGGCTCAGCGGATAGCCCGATGTGTCTTTGCTATAAGACAAACACACAAGATGAAATACAGAAAATCTTAGACATGACTTCTCATTGTGCCAAATGTTGGCAGACAAGCGACTTCAGAAGTTTAATAGAGATAAATGTTACATAAGTAACCATATTACCATAGTGTATATACAAAGATTAAACTAATAAGTACATTTCCTTAGTATATAGTAGAATTTTAGCCACAATGTTTGTACAGTTTGTAACAAATAGCATCATTATTATAAACATGGAACACAAATATATTCACAACATTAAACATCTACATATGAAATTTGTTCAATGGGACAGTTTTTACGGACATTATGTGCGATTTATTATAACAGCAAACAATCTTATCAGACAGCTGTAGAAAGACGTGTAATTCAGCATTTCACCTGTCACAAGAGTACCTTACCAAAAAACGTATAACGATAAAATATAACATAAAATTATTATAAGTAACGTCTGTAATCTTATACCATTAACAATAACCATTTAATTCTTGGATAGTCCTCTTCGTACTCTAATAAACTCCGTAAGGCGTGGTGGCATATTGTCGATCAGGTTATTGGTGTAGTCCATCGTGATTAAATCTAACATATCACTAGAAGGTGATACAACTTAGCTACAGGGGTACGCTACTGTTCTGGCAATGTCCGTTTGCATCGTATCATTTGTGGACAGTCGAACAATTTGACACCCTTTATCTTCATGCACGTGACTGTATGACTGTACTCTAAGTGCAGAAAAAGTGCCTGAACAAAGGGTTGATCTGTGTCCAAAAATATTATACCAAAAACACATCCTTTCATTCAAAACAAGGTGTGTGTGCGTATTTTTACAAACAAATACTCAAAAAAAATTATACAGACCAGAATAATCACTTGTACGTGTTTATTCGATCACGTGCTACGTTATCTGTTACTACCAGAGCATTTACTCAATAACTATTTCATGTATGTAAACAATAACATCAATGTAGAACAGTATATAAACAATCTGACCAAGATATATGTGGTGGATGTAAAGGTTATATCAGTAAGTGGGTTATCCTACTGTATAATAATAAAAACGCACTAGATTAGTGTAGAGTTAATGTATAAATATTTTAAGTTTCACATTGATAAATTCACTGGAGTAGAGAGGTAAAGAATACATTAATATAGAAAATTTATGAATATTTCTGTTTCAGACAAACACCAGTATTGTTTGTTTTCTAGTTTATGCGTACCGCTACAAAGAGGCAGCATGTGTAAAGACGTCCTCTCTTTGCAAGTGAAAAACTAGAAAAGGAAGACATCAAGTGCTCGATAACAAACACCGCCATCTCTCGAATTTCTCACATCTAACCGGAGAGAAGGATTTGATTGCCACTGGAGCCACTGTATCTATAGTAACGAGACGCAAACTATGAATTCTTAAGATCACAGTTGGGGCATGCTTACAGGTAGAGAAACTCAGCAATAAGCGCAACAACCTATAGCAGCACAAAACTGGTAAAATTATACAGATATACTTCTGAATGTGTCTACAATATGTCTTCTTAAAACTTAGAACTGGACATTTTCTTTTTTTTTCTTCTGAAAACTAAAGTGTTCATATCATGCTTTTTAGTTATACATAATTCATTGCATCAAAATCATTCAAGCTCAAAAATGTTCATGATTTTACTAATATAAGCTGCATTGCTTCTATATATTAAAAGTGCTGGTCTTTAATAAAAAAAAACGTAAGTTTTTTTAAGAACTCACGTTTCTCAGTACTATATTTAAAAATTACATCAGTAAAAACATAATAAATTTGGTTTGGTTTTTGAATTCCGCGCAAAGCTACGCGACGACTATCTGCGCTATCCGTCCCTAATTTAGCAGTGTAAGACTACAAGGCAAGCAGTTAGTCATCATCACCCATTGCCAACTCTTGAGCTATTCTTTTACTAACCAATAGTACGATTAACCGCCACATTATAACGTCTCCACGGTTGAAACGGCAAGCATGTTTAATATAAAATATGATCAAACCCTCATGTTTGTTTTTTGAATTTCGCGCAAAGCTACTCGAAGGCTATCTGCGCTAGCCGTCCCTAATTTAGCAGTGTAAGACTACAGGGAAGGCAGCTAGTCATCACCACCTATCGCTAACCCTTGGGCTACTCTTTTACCAACGAATAGTGGGATTGACCGTATATTATAACGTCCCCACGGCTGAAAGGGCGAGCATGTTTGGTGCAAACGGGATTCGAACTCGCGACCCTCGGATTACGAGTCGAACGCCTTAACACACTTGGCCATGCCGGGCCATAAAACCCTCACGTACAATCCTAGTGTAAGTTGTGTTCTTGTGATTAAAGTATTTCTATTTAAATTTATTTTCTATTATAATAAAATGACTGTTGCACATACCAGTTGTCTTTCTAATTGTCTGAGTGTTGAATACCCAAGACATTAAATTTTTTTATGGATTTATGTTCGAGGTACCACACCATTCAGTAGATGGCGCAGGAGTGTTGGGGTTCGTTATAGTAAAAAAAAAAATTATTTTTTACTCAGAAGAAGGTATTCGGTAGTATATATAAACTTGCAAGGCAAGGTGAAGAAGGTTTCTCATCAGGTTTATATATAAATTAAGAATATGGTAAAAATCATGAAGGTTTCTACTTACTTCTTACCTTCTTTCTTCATATCTGCATCACTTGACCCGGAGAACAATAATCATATCTGCATCACTTGACCCGGAGAGCAATAATAACCTGTAAATAAAAGAGAAATATTTTTAATATATCATTTTATAAACTTTTATAATTTTAAAGCGGACATATTAATCCTCGCACAAGAAGGGAATACCAAATACTGCAGGACTTAAACTAATTCCTGAAACACCTTAGTTTCCTCTTAAGTTGTATAAGATTAACAAAAGGAAACATTGTTTAAACTATGTCTAGCAGTAATATTTTTGCCTGGACATCTTACATTCTCCTTTCAATTTTCTAAATAAACAAACTGTTCAACACTGGTTGCAGAGAATTACTACATACGTAGAAAGAGTGAAAGTGAAAAAACATCTCCAGAAAGGAACTGAAAACAAGTAAATCATTTATTCTGAAAAGAGGAAAATGGTCATTTCTTACAAAGTTTCTTCTCAAAACAATTCGCTTTGTTTGTTTTCTTGATGACCTACAATAGAAAGCTATCAGGAGCGGAATATAGAATATCGTTCCGGATGATAAACGATTTTCTTATCTCAGCGTACATTTTGTTTTACGTTACGAATATTTATAAATGTTATTTACGGATGCATTAGGTAAGGATAACATATATATTTTAAAAAACGACATAGCGAAGGTAGCACACCATTATTACGTTCCTTTGAATCGCGCCTTAAAATATGCAAACTGAAGAGAAAATACGTTCTACTGTTCAGCTCTTCGTTACATGTTTTTTCTTCAGAGCTGTTTTAAGTAGCCACACTTGAGAGGGTTAATCCACGAGCACGTGGTATGTAGTTACCAACATCTATCACGTAAGATATGGTCGTTATTTAGGTAACTCAAATGATGTTACCAATATATAAATCTCCCACTATAAACTGTATGATAAAGTGACATAAACTCTAGAACTAAAAAAAACACAGTACCATGAAGTGTCGTACACATTCTAACTGAAGATACAAACTGTAATATAAAATGACGTGCACACTAGAACTAAAGGCAAAATAATACCACAAAGTGATGTAAACACTAGAAGTAAAGGCAAGATAGTACCACAAAGTGACGTAAGCACTAGAAGTAAAGGCAAAATAATACCACAAAGTGACGTAAACGTTAGAAGTAAAGGCAAGATAGTACCACGAAGTGATGTAAACACTAGAAGTAAAATAAAAATAGTATCATAATGCGAAGTAAACACTAAAACTAAAAACAAAAAAACAGTACAATAAGGTGACATAAAAACTACAACACAATAGAATAACATTATCATAAAATTTTAATATTTTAAGTTGTTCAATAATAGATTTATTCAATTGCAAAAAAAAAACACTATAAAAACTCGTTGGCTGTAAGTTATAATAAAATATTTTACTTGTTATTGTGCCAAAAAAGGTAGTTTTTGTCACTGTTACTCTTAATAACTGCTTTATCGAAAGAAATACATATCGTGAAACTTAGTTCAACTGAACTGCTTGTGTGTATAGAAATAGAATTAATAAAGTTCTAATTAAATGACCACTGTTTTTGCAAACGTGCGCAGAATTACTGCAAGCCGTACATCAATATGGCGCATTTGTATTTTACTGCCGAAAGCGGACCTTACATATAAAGCCAATCATCAGTCAACGATTTAATAACAAGCTTTATTTATTACTGCTGTTCTATTAGCCCAGACATTACAAACACTTATTAAATATTTGGAGCAGAAGCGCCAATGAGATCATGTAATAAACGTAATCCGTTTAATACGGTAGAGGGTTCTCTTTCGTATCAAATTACAGTATTAAGGAACAATAGAAACGTATTTTTCAATTGTTAATAGTTTAAGTACACTACAGAATTTCAACGATCAATATTGTACATTATCATGAGGCTCTTTCTTTTTCTCGATACACTACAACGAAATCGATGAATAATGTATAATTCGTGCGCGTCCTCTATCTTGTAACACGTTTTAACAAATGGAACGTGAATTCTAGAGTCTCTCTTCTGTCAAAGCAAACGTGAAAAACATAGAAACATAAAACAGTAAACTTAGACTAAGATTACCTAAGCTTCTTGTAGACAAAGGAAAACATTTGAAAATATCTTGGGTGTGTTAACTATCACTAAAATAAGGAACAAAGCAGAGAAACATATTTGACAATTCATCAGGAACCTTCTTTGAAATAGACTCAACACCAATGGGGAAAAAGATAATATTAAACATATATTAAATATTGAAAATAACTTTTTTTTACAATTCATACATTTTTATTCGTTGCATACAACGAAACGTATGTTTACTTTATTGATAGCGTCCCCCAAGTTCACGTGACATCACAAGATTGTTTCTTTGTTTTAAATTTGACGCAAAGCTACACGAGGGGATATCCGTGCTAGCCGTCCCTAATTTAGCAGTTAATAATGTAAACACTGTTTACACACAGTACACGTCTTAGTACTGTCATTTTTTCAAGTTAATCTCTATTTCATCCAACATTTGTTGAGGTTACTTAGATGTTTCATATTGGTTATCTGGACTCTTTCTTTGCTTTTCTATTTTTATTTGCATACCAACTTGCATAACGTGCGCTTTGTCTGATGTGGTTTTAGGACCGACTGACGTGACCTATATATTCTTAGCTTTATTTTGTTATTTGAATACTTAGAAACATAACAATCTTTCACCCTGTCTTTGTCGTATACGTTGATATTACCGAGAAATAAGTACACACTGGGTTTTTACAAACCTAGAAATCAAATAATAAATAATATTACTTTGTTGCCTATATCCCTGACTCACAAAGACTGACGGGTCAATATAGTCTTGGTTTAACTAGTTGTTCTGAACATTATTAAGAAACTTCACGGAAAGAAACAGAAAGAACCAATCCATAATGCTTAATAATTTATTTGTCCCAATCATAATTTATATCAGTCTGATGTTAAGTTCAAAACAATATGTACGAAACTTTAAATACATTATACGTCAAAGAAAGCAACAAATCTGACAGACACCAAAACAGGTAGGAAACACTGCATCACTCAAACATATTTCTCTCAGTTAAATGAGAGTTTTAATTTCACTTACTGCTACCTGCTTACATCCATAAAACCAGTTTATGTTCCATTTGGTTATCTCATAAGTTCAGTTAAAAGCAAAAGTGTGTATACATTTGTTTTACTCATTTGACACGAAGGTGTCTACAATGGAACACTCTCTACGATCTTCTAACACGGGTTTTTATAAATGGCTATTTATTATTAATAAAATATACTCCAAGCAAGTTCATATATTTCAAGCTTACGGTTTCTGATAAATGTTCACTGATGACTACAACGTAAAGGTTCATTTTCCTTAGTTACAATAAATCGCTTTTTGTCTTCCAAAAATGTAATTAGATGTTATTGTTTCGGATCTTTGTGCAAAGCTACACATGACTATCAACGCTAGCGTAGTATAACTTGGAGCTTAAAGACTATAGGAAAGCCAGCTACTGAGAACAGCTACTGCTGGATCACTAAACTCAACTAGTGGAGCTTGACCCTCGACTAGAACCATTGATCCCATTAATCGCAGACCTACCTTAGGGGAAGACAAAAATAATACGACTTTTAAAGAACACAAATCTCCAAATAACTGATGTAAACACCCTTAGTGCAGTTAACATTACTGAGTAGCGGCGCTCTACTCCTAAGAAATTAAC